>NC_069510.1:115255086-115322586 GCF_027579735.1 Bombina bombina | reverse complement strand
ACAATGCTATTATAAACACACCAATCTTGACACTTATTCATATCATAAACTAGTGATAGCCAAATACCTAATACATGAGTATCAATATAAAAGATACCTTAAGGCGTGCATATAAATGTATGGTGATTAAAGTGACAGTTTACTCCATAATTGTTATTGTTTAAAAAGATAGATAATCCCTTTATTACCCTTTCCCCAGTTTTGCACAACCAACACTGTTATATTAATATACTGTTTACCTCTGTGATTACCTTGGGGCCTATTTATCAAGCCGTCAACCGCAAATACGCTGGAATTCCGCAGCGTAATTGTGGCGAGCCTGATTCCCCTTATTTATCAAACCCTACAGACCGGCAAAAGTAGAAATTTGTGACGTAACATACGATCCGCCGGTCTCAGTCCGACACAGATCGATGCTTACGTCATTACAGATGTTCCGAATGCAAATTCGGCACAATCTGACTACTTTTGTAAGTTAACAAATTTCTACAAGGTACGCTCGGCACTATTCCGGCCCAGCGTACCTGGTTTTCAATCTGCCGCCCTGGAGGCGGCGGATGCCATAGGAATCAATGGGAGTCTGAAAGCAGCGAAAGCTTATGTTCGCTGCTGCCCGATATCCCATTGATGCCTATGGGAGAATAAAGTTATGTTTACACCTAACACCCTAACATATACCCTGAGTCTAAACACCCCTAATCTGCCGCCCCCTACACCGCCGCCACCTACATTATACTTATTAACCCCTAATCTGCCGCCATCTACATTATACTTATTAACCCCTAATCTACCGCCCCCTACAACGCCGCCACCTACATTATACTTATTAACCCCTAAGCTGCCACCCCCAACACCGCCGCCACCTACATTATGTTATTAACCCCTAATCTGCCGCCCCCGACACCGCCGCCACCTACATTATACTTATTAACCCCTAAGCTGCCACCCCCAACACCGCCGCCACCTACATTATGTTATTAACCCCTAATCTGCCCCCCCTATACCGCCGCCACCTGCATTATGTTATTAACCCCTAATCTGCCGTCCCCAACACTATATTAAATTTATTAACCCCTAAACCTAAGTCTAACCCTAACTAGGAATTTTATTTATATTTAGTTAAATTAGATTTAAGTTAGGGGGTAACTTAAATCTAATTTAACTAAATATAAATAAAATTCCTATCATTAACTACATTATTCCTATTTAAAACTAAATACTTACCTATAAAATAAACCCTAAGCTAGCTACAATATAACTAATAGTTACATTGTAGCTATCTTAGGTTTTATTTTTATTTTACAGGCAAGTTTGTATTTATTTTAACTAGGTAGAATAGTTACTAAATAGTTAACTATTTAATAACCACCTAGCTAAAATAAATACAAAAGTACCTGTAAAATAAAACCTAACCTAAGTTACAATAACACCTAACACTACACTACAATTAAAAGGAAATTTATGCTTACCTGATAAATTTATTTATTTTACGATATGACGAGTCCACGGATTTCATCCTTACTTATGGGATATCGCCTCCTGGTCAGCAGGAGGAGGCAAAGAGCACCACAGCAGAGCTGTATATATAGCTCCTCCCTTCCCTCCCACTCCAGTCATTCGACCGAAGTTAGGAAGAGAAAGGAAAAGCCAAGGTGTAGAGGTGACTGAAGTTTAACAAAAATAAAGACCTGTCTTAGAAAATGACAGGGTGGGCCGTGGACTCGTCATATCGTAAAATAAATAAATTTATCAGGTAAGCATAAATTTCCTTTTCTTTTACAAGATATGAAGAGTCCACGGATTTCATCCTTACTTATGGGATACAATACCAAAGCTATAGGACACGGATGAAAGGGAGGGACAAGACAGGAACCTAAACGGAAGGCACCACTGCTTGAAGAACCTTTCTCCCAAAAACAGCCTCGGACGAGGCAAAAGTATCAAATTTGTAAAATTTGGAAAAAGTATGAAGAGACGACCAAGTTGCAGCCTTGCAAATCTGTTCAACAGAAGCATCATTTTTAAATGCCCACGAGGAAGCCACAGCCCTAGTAGAATGAGCCGTAATTCTTTCAGGAGGCTGCTGTCCAGCAGTCTCATATGCAAAACGGATGATACTCTTCAGCCAGAAAGAGAGAGAGGTAGCTGTAGCATTATGACCCCTACGTTTCCTGGAAAAGACAACAAATAATGAAGATGATTGACGAAATTCTTTAGTCGCCTGCAAGTAAAACTTCAGGGCATGGACCACGTCCAAGTTATGTAACAGACGCTCCTTCTTAGAAGAAGGATTAGGACACAAGGAAGGAACAATAATTTCCTGATTAATATTTTTGTTGGAAACAACCTTAGGAAGAAAACCCGGTTTGGTACGTAACACTACCTTATCGGAATGCAAAATATGGTAAGGAGAATCACATTGTAAAGCCGAAAGCTCAGAAACTCTGCAAGCAGAAGAAATAGCAACCAAAAATAAAACCTTCTAAGATAACAATTTAATATCTATGGAATGCATAGGTTCAAATGGAACTCCTTGAAGAACCTTAAGAACTAAATTCAAACTCCACGGAGGAGCAATAGGTCTAAACACAGGCCTGATTCTAGTCAGAGCCTGACAAAAAGATTGAACATCCAGAATATCTGCCAGACGTTTGTGTAGCAAAATAGATAAAGCAGAAATCTGTCCCTTTAAGGAACTTGCTGATAACCCTTTCTCCAATCCTTCTTGGAGAAAAGATAAAATCCTAGGAATCCTAATCTTACTCCACGAGTAACCCTTGGATTCGCAACCAATAGAGATATTTATGCCAAATCTTATGGTAAATCTTTCTAGTAACAGGCTTACGTGCCTGGATCAAGGTATCAATGACCGAATCAGAGAACCCTCACTTAGATAAAATCAAGCGTTCAATCTCCAAGCAGTCAGCTGCAGATAAGCTAGAATGAGAAGGTCCTGCCTCAACGGAAGCCTCCATGGTGGCAGAGAGTACATGTCCACCAGATCGGCATACCAAGTCCTGCGAGGCCACGCAGGAGCGATGAGAATCACCGAAGCCCTCTCCTGTTTGATTCAAGTAATCACCCGGGGAAGGAGAGCAAACGGTGGAAACACATAAGCTAGGTTGAACGACCAAGGCACTGCCAAGGCATCTATCAGTTCGGCCTGAGGATCCCTGGACCTGGATCCATATCTCGGGAGCTTGGTATTCTGATGAGATGCCATAAGATCCAGCTCCGGTCTGCCCCATCTGAGAATCAGGATGGCAAAGACCTCCGGATGGAGTTCCCATTCCCCCGGATGAAACGTCCGTCTGATCAAAAAATCCGCTTCCCAGTTGTCCACTCCTGGGATGTAGATTGCTGACAGATAACAAGAGTGAGCCTCCGCCCACCGAATTATCTTGGATACTTCCGTCATTGCTAAGGAACTCCTTGTTCCTCCCTGATGATTGATGTAAGCCACAGTCGTGATGTTGTCCGACTGAAATCGGATGAATTTGGCCGAAGCCAACTGAGGCCAAGCCTGAAGCGCATTGAATATTGCTCTCAACTCCAGAATATTGATTGGAAGTAGAGACTCCGACCGAGTCCACACACCCTGAGCCTTCAGGGAATTCCAGACTGCGCCCCATCCTAGTAGACTGGCGTCCGTTGTCACTATCACCCATGAGGGTCTGCGGAAGCACGTCCCTTGGGACAGATGATCCAGCGACAACCACCAAAGAAGAGAGTCCCTTGTCTCCTGATCCAGATCTATTTGAGGAGACAAATTTGCATAATCTCCATTCCACTGTCTGAGCATGCTCAGTTGTAGAGGTCTGAGATGAAAATGAGCAAACGGAATGATGTCCATTGCCGCCACCATCAATCCAATTACCTCCATGTACTGAGCCACTGAAGGCCGAGGATTGGACTGAAGGGATCGGCATGTTTTCAGAATTTTTAACTTTCTGACTTCCGTCAAAAAGATTTTCATGGATATAGAGTCTATTAGAGTTCCCAGGAAAGGAACCCTTGTTTGTGGAATTAGCGAACTCTTTTCTAGATTCACCTTCCACCTGTGAGTCCTTAGAAAGGATAGAACAATGTCGGTATGAGACTTTGTCAACTAAAAAGACGACACCTGGATCAGAATATCGTCCAGATAAGGCACCACTGCAATGCCCCGCGGCCTGAGAACCACCAGCAGATACCCTAGAACCTTCGTGAAGATCCTGGGTGCCGTGGCCAACCCGAAAGGAAGAGCCACTAACTGAAAATGATTGTCCAGAAAGGCAAACCTCAGGAACTGGTGATGATCTCTGTGGATAGGAATATGAAGATATGCATCCTTTAAGTCCACGGTAGTCATATATTGACCCTCCTGGATCAATGGAAGAATTGTCCGAATAGTCTCCATCTTGAAGGATGGAACTCTGAGAAACTTGTTTAGACTCTTGAGATCTAAAATGGGTCAGAACGTTCCCTCCATTTTGGGAACCACAAAAAGATTTGAGTAAAACCCCTGCCCCTGTTCCTGTATTGGAACGGGACAAATTACTCCCATAGTGGAGAGGTCTTTTACACAACATAAGAACGCCTCTCTTTTTTTATCTGGTCTACAGACAATCGTGAAAGAAGAAACCTGATACCCTTGAGACACGATTTCTAGTGTCCAGGGATCCTGAACGTCTCTTATCCAAGCCTGGACAAAGAGAGAAAGTCTGCCCCCTACTAGATCCGGTCCCGGATCAGGGGCCGCCCCTTCATGCTGTCTTGGGAGCAGCAGCGGGCTTCTTGGGTTGTTTACCTTTGTTCCAAGCCTGGTTGGGTCTCCAGGTGAGCTTGGCTTGAGGATAATTCCCTTCCTGTTTAGTGGAAGAGGAAGGGGGGACTCCTTTGAAATTACGAAAGGAACAAAAATTACTCTGTCGTCCCCTTTGCTTAGTTGATTTGTCTTGAGGGAGGAGATGACCCTTGCCTCCCGTAATATCAGAAATTATCTCTTTCAAATCAGGCCCGAATAGGGTCTATCCCTTGAAAGGAATAGCCAAAAGCTTGGATTTAGAGGACACATCCGCAGACCAAGATTTTAACCATAAAGCTCTTCTTGCTAAGATGGAGAATCCCAAACTCTTAGCCGCTAATTTGGTGATCTGAGAGGAAGCATCTGTAATAAAAGAATTAGCCAGCTTAAGGGCCTTAATTCTGTCCTGTATTTCCTCTAAAGAGGTCTCAGTTCTAAAAGACTCTTCTAGAGCATCAAACCAAAAAGCAGCCGCAGTCGTGACTGTTACAATGCAGGCCGCCGGTTGCAATAAAAACCCCTGATGAATATAGAGTTTTTTGAGAAGACATTCCTACTTCTTATCCATGGGGTCTTTGAAAGCACAACTGTCCTCGATAGGAATAGTCGTGCGGTTTGCCAGGGTAGAAATAGCTCCCCCCACCTTAGGGACCGTCTGCCAAGAGTTCCGAACAGTGTCAGCTATCGGGTACATTTTCTTAAAAATAGGGGAAGGGGAGAACGGTGATACCCGGTCTTTCCCATTCCCTTGCAATAATTTCAGAAATTCTCTTGGGAACTGGAAAAACATCGGAATAAGAAGGGACCTCTAAGTATTTGTCCAACTTACTCAATTTCTCTGGTGGGACCACTATAGAGTTACAGTCGTCCAGAGTCACCAAAACCTCTCGCAGCAAAAGACGGAGGTGTTCAAGTTTAAATCTGAAGGACATGACGTCCGAATCTGTCGGGGGCAATGCACTTCCTGAATCAGACAGTTCCCCCTCAGACAGGGCCTCCCTACCCCCCAAATCAGAGCCCTGGGAAGGTATATCGGAGATAGCCATTAAAGCATCAGAAGTCGCAGGGACCACATGGGCCTCTGTCCTGCTGCGTTTGCCTTGTAACACTGGCAACTTAGATAAAACTTCTGTAAGAGTGGATGACATAACTGCAGCCATATCCCGCAGAGTAAATGAAGTGGATGCAGTTGAAGAACACGGCGTTGCTTGGGCGGGCGTTAAAGGTTGTGACGCTTGGGGAGAAAAATGCGGCATACCCTGAGTCTCATCAGCCTGAGAAACATCCTTAGATGTACTTGCATTAAAGAAAATTTGTTCTTTAAACTGTAAAGCCCTCTCAGTACATGAGGGACAAAAAGGGATAGGGGGTTCCACATTGGCATCTAAACACATAGAACATGTACTTTCCTGCAGATCAGTCATGATAAACAAACCAGCAATAGCAATATTGGTCGTTTTAATGTGATTAAAAACAAACACTTTTAGTAATTTTGTTGAAAAACTATATACTGTGCCTTTAAAAAATAAAAACGTATACTTTTTTACTGCACCGCAATAATATGTAATAACAAGGCAACCACAAAACTTCTTTTAAAATTGCCCGGTATGCTGTACGGACAAAATATGTGAATATAAGCACCAGCACCTCGCCACAGCTCTGCTGTGGTGCCTACCTGCCCCCACGAGTCCTGATAAACCTCTGAGAGCGGCGCTCCCAAGACCGCTTGAGCAGTTACTAACACAAGCCGTCTTAGGCCACACTGGAGCTCTGAGAACTTCTCTCTTAATAGTCAGAGTCCGGATAGCAAGTGCGCGTCTCAGCGCGCGAAACACTAAGCCCCTCATGGGCGGAATTAAGTCCCCGGCCTTGAATAACGTTCTTCATGAGAACCGCATGGGAAAAAATGTCAGAATCGAAACCATGCAAATATAAGTGAAAGGTGCCAAATGTGCCCCCACAAAAACACTCTCTTGTTCCCATTAAATTACAAAAGTTAATGCAGAACACTAATGCCACACGCTCCCCGCTTCAAAGCCCCTGAACACATCCAACTGAATAAAACATTTATTAGGGTCCTGAAAGCATCTGCTAAACTTTACCTAATAAAGAGGGGATACCCATGCACACACTCTTACCCTGTGCAAATTGATCACCCCTTCCCATTATAGGGAATCAGTACCAGTCTTTTCTGAGATACTACAGACTCCCCAGAAGTAAATGACTGTACATACCTTAATACTGAACGCAGTATGAGGCTGTCCCACACAATGAAGATGTTCTTTTCCTCACCTCCAGCAGCTCTGTGTGGACAACACAGGGTCTTAGATAATATCTGCTAAGACCATCAGCAGGGCAGCAAACAATATGGGAGCTTGAATTAGAATGACAGTCTCCCCAGTCCATTGCTTAAGCCTGTATCTCCAGCCCTGAGAAAAAATAGTATACACAGGTACCATTTAAAAATAATAAACACTTGATTGAAGAATCTAAACTAACACCTCACTTTACCTCTTCCTATCACTAACACAGGCAAAGAGAATGACTGGAGTGGGAGGGAAGGGAGGAGCTATATATACAGCTCTGCTATGGTGCTCTTTGCCTCCTCCTGCTGACCAGGAAGCGATATCCCATAAGTAAGGATGAAATCCGTGGACTCGTCATATCTTGTAAAAGAAATAAAATTAAATAAATTACATACAATTAACTAAATTATATACAATTATCTAAAGTACAAAAAAAACAAAACCTAAATTACACAAAATAAAAAAGAAATTATCAAATATTTAAACTAATTACACCTAATCTAATAGCCCTATAAAATAAAAAAGCCCCCCCCCAAATAAAAAACCCTAGCCTAAACTAAACTGCCAGTAGCTCTTAAAATGGCCTTTTGCAGGGCATTGCCCCAAAGAAATCAGCTCTTTTACCTGTAAAAATATATATACAAACAACCCCCCAACAGTAAAACCCACCACCCACACAACCAAACCCCCCAAATAAAATCCTATCTAAAAAACCTAAGCTCCCCATTGCATTTGGATGGGCATTGCCCTTAAAAGGGCATTTAGCTCTATTTCTGTGCACAAACCCTAAGCTAAAAATAAAACCCACCCAATAAACCCTTAAAAAAAAACTAACACTAACCCCCGAAGATCCACTTACAGTTTTTGAAGACCGGACATCCATCTTCAACGAAGCCGGGAGAAGTCTTCATCCAAGCAGCAAGAAGTCTTCATCCAGACGGCATCTTCTATCTTCATCCTTCCGAAGTGGAGAAGCTCCATCTTCAAGACATCCGGCGCGGAGCATCCTCTTCTTTCGACGGCTACTGAAGAATGAAGGTTCCTTTAAGGGACGTCATCCAAGATGGCATCCCTTGAATTCCAATTGGCTGATAGAATTCTATCAGCCAATCGGAATTAAAGTTGAAAAAATCCTATTGGCTGATGCAATCAGCCAATAGGAATGAGCTTGCATTCTATTGGCTGATTGGAACAATAGAATGCAAGCTCAATCTTATTGGCTGATTGGATCAGCCAATAGGATTGAAGCTCAATCCTATTGGCTGATTGCATCAGCCAATAGGATTTTTTCAACTTTAATTCCGATTGGCTGATAGAATTCTATCAGCCAATTGGAATTCAAGGGATGCCATCTTGGATGACGTCCCTTAAAGGAACCTTCATTCTTCAGTAGCCGATGAAAGAAGAGGATGCACTGCGCCGGATGTCTTGAAGATGGAGCTGCTCCGCGACGGAAGGATGAAGATAGAAGATGCCATCTGGATGAAGACTTCTGCCCGCCTGGAGGACTACTTCTTGTCGTTTGGATGAAGACTTCTCCCGGCTTCGTTGAGGACTTCTGCCCGCTTGGATGAAGACTTCTCCCGGCTTGATGTGGATGGATGTCCAGTCTTCAAAACCTGTAAGTGGATCTTCGGGGGTTAATGTTAGGTTTTTTTAAGGGTTTATTTGGTGGGTTTTATTTTTAGCTTAGGGTTTAGGCACAGAAAAAGAGCTAAATGTCCTTTTACGGGCAATGCCCATCCAAATGCCCTTTTCAGGGCACTGGGAAGCTTAGGTTTTTTTAGATAGGATTTTATTTGTGGGGTTTGATTGTGTGGGTAGTGGGTTTTACTGTTGGGGGGTTGTTTGTAATTTTTTTTACAGGTAAAAGAGCTGATTTCTTTGGGGCAATGTCCTGCAAAAGGCCCTTTTAAGGGCTATTGGCAGTTTAGTTTAGGCTAGGGTTTTTTTATTTGGGGGGGGGGCTTTTTATTTTTATAGGGCTATTAGATTAGGTGTAATTAGTTTAAATATTTGATCATTTCTTTTTTATTTTGTGTAATTTAGTGTTTTTTATTTTTTGTCATTTAGTTAATTGTATTTAATTAATGTAATTTATTTAATTGTAGTGTAATGTTAGGTGTTAGTGTAAGACAGGTTAGGTTTTATTTTACAGGTAAGTTTTTATTTATTTTAACTAAATAGTTAGTAAATAGTTAATAACTATGTACTAACTATTCTACCTAGTTAAAATAAATACAAACTTAGCTGTAAAATAAAAATAAAACCTACGATAGCTATAATGTAACTATTAGTTATATTGTAGATAGCTTAGGGTTTATTTTACAGGTAAGTATTAGGTAATAATAGTAAGTTTTGTTTAGATTTATTTTAATTATATTAAAGTTAGGGGTGTTAAGGTTAGGGTTAGACTTAGGGTTAGGTTTAGGGGTTAATATATTTATTTAGTGTTAGTGATGTGGGAGACCAGAGGTTTAGGGGTTAATAACTTTAGTATAGTGGCGGCGGCGACGTTGGGGGCGGCAGATTAGGGGTTAATAAGTGTAGGTAGGTGGCGGCGACATTGGGGGCGCAGATTAGGAGTTAATAAGTGTAGGTAGGTGGCGGCGATGTCGGGGACGGCAGATTAGGGGTTAGTAGGTGTCGGGGGGCAGATTAGGGGTTAATAAGTGTAATGTAGGTGTCGGCGATGTCGAGGGCGGCATATTAGAGTTGTTTAGACTCGGGGGTTTATGTTAGGGTGTTAGGTGTAAACATAACTTTTCTTTCCCATAGGAATCAATGGGGCTGCATTACGGAGCTTTACGCTCCTTTATTGCAGGTGTTAGGCTTTTTTTTAGCCGGCTCTCCCCATTGATGTCTATGGGGAAATTGTGCATGAGCACATAAGACCAGCTCACAGCAGTGCTGGTATTTGTGTGCGGTATGGAGCTCAACGCTGCCATATTGCCTGCTAACGCCGGGTTTTTGCAAACCTGTAATAGCAGTGCTATAGGGAGGTGAGCGGTGGAAATAACTTGCAAGTTAGTACCGAGCCGCTCATAACGCAAAACTCTTAATCTGGCCGTTAGTCATTTACATTAGCCTGGATGCAATAAAATCCATTTTTGGAATCTAATATCTCATGAAAAAAAACTTGCAGCAACATTGCAACTCGAAATTTGTGCAGTTCATAAAGATTTTGTACCTAGTTCTCATCTCAGCTGCTAGTTCTGCATCACTCTCTATTATAAGCAATAGAACAGCATATATTGTATATAAACAAGACAACCTTGTCAGCTTTGAAATAGCAAGACACAACCACTGGACAAGGTACTTTATAAGGGCTATAGAGTCTTTATAAATCCTGCATATTGGCCAGAGATATAGGTGGAAAATCCTGAGCATGCCTCTAGAATGCCCTGAAATGCCCAATACCAGTCCTTCAATGACCACATGTCATCATTCTGGGGGGCTGATCGTGACCCCCCCCTGCATTTTTGTGCATTTACACAGTGAAGTTGGGTTAAGCTTTGCTGGGGGAATCTAGGTATGTCAGCAACGTCACCACGAGTGGGCATAGTAATGTCACTTAGACCCAGAAACCTAGAAGTGCCAGGGCTGCTGTAAAAGGAGAAGGGAACTGGACGGGGAGTGTATATAAAAAAAAAACCTCTATCTCAGCCCCTTAAACTCCTACAAACCACCACAACTGACCATTTGAAAGATAATGGCCTGTTCTTTAAAATTAATAATAATAAATATAATAAAATATAATAAGTATATGATTATTATTAATAATAATAACACTAATAAAATAAGTAATAACAATAATAATAATATATATAATAATAATAAAATATAATAAATATAATAATAAAATATAATAAATATATTATTAATAATAATAATACAATAAATAATAATAACATATAATAATAATAAAATATAATAAAAATATAATAATTATTATTAATATTATTAATAATAATAATAATAATAAAAAAATTGTAGGAAGGGGGTCTATGTGTCCCTGTAACAAGTCATCAAAAAGACCAACAGGATTAAAAGCCACTCTTAAAATAAAAAATAAATAAAAAAAAAACACTTATATAGGTTATAAATATGCATTTGTTTGAATAGAGGCTGATGTAATCTCATGTTATATAAATATACCCAAAGACCCTCAGTTATACAAAGATAAAACATTTCTTTTGACTATAGAATTTAGAAATTGAAAAAAAGCTTACAATATTGTTTACAACATTATTTATTTAAAGATAGATTAATAAAAATACTGTATGCATTTTCACACTTTTTGTTGTAGATTTCTCACGTCATGATATTTACATAAAATAATGTCATTGTTTGAATCTGTTGGATCTGCGGAAAAAAAACAATATATAGTTTATGTGGGGTTCTCACAAAAAAATTACCTACAGAAGTGCTAAAATGTGAGCAGCATCTAAACGTTCTGAAATAGCTCAGCACAGGGATGTAAAATGGCTCAGCAGCTAAGGGGTTAATGTAAACCGGCCCATGCATGTTTAATGTAGAATATGCTGTACATGGCAAGGAACACTCAAACACTTCACGATTGTGATTGACATCTATTGAATTGATGCCTTCATTCTTTACAATTTTCAGTATACAATTATTATAGATCAGTCATATGACAAAGTCTATTCATGTAACAAAACATTAATTATAGAGCACCATTCACACAAATGAACTGCTGTCACTTCTACTAAATATATTGTTACTTGCCCCGTGATTGTATAAGTCTTGCCTGATGTGACCTACAGAAATATTGAGCTGTGAGGATTTTTTTTTACCATCCAGCAGTAAAAAAATCTAGTGGGAAATATCATCTCATGTCAATTATCTGGAGATGCATTGGACCTTCGGCATCAAATTGGGAGCCAAATATATTAAAAAAGGACGCTTAAAATGATATTCAGAATCAAGAGTATTGTCAAGCTCAAATGTGTAGCTTGTGAATTACAGAAACCTGCCATTCAGATTCAAGAGTTACGCTATTATTAGGTAGGTACTTCCATGGCAGATAATAGAAATATGCATCCACACTCAAAAATGTAAAATGTAATCATATACATATATATTTAAAAATGCTGCCCATCGCTGCGCTACTCACCTCCTTCTCTGTGCAAGGTTCTGATGCCGTCTGTGATGGCATCAGAACAAGGCTCCCATAGGAGCCTATGGAAGTGTGCCCTCATGAGCACAATGCTTCTTAGCAATGTAAACTCGAGCACGCATTCACATGGCAATTTACTTGTAATACCATCGGACATTATCGTACATTGGTATTACAAAGTGGAGTGCTAATATCACTTGCTCGCAAGCTATATTAAGCAATCCACTTGTAATCTGGCCCTTAGTTTTTGGAACACATGGTAAGAATACACCTGTGGTTATATGTATGTTGGCCAGAGCACTTGTACAATGAAACTGAACACTCTTCATAAGAATCTCTCATTTTGTCACTTTAACAGGGAATGCTCTGCAGGTCTGAATATCAAAATACTGAAGCAGAAGTATTAGATGAGGAAGCCCATTACTTTAAGGAGTCTAATAGTCTGATTACATACAGACTAACAAGGGCCTTGAATCATTTTTTATTTAAAAATATATAATAATGTTTTATGTATACAAAAATCACAAAGAAAGCACTGGAGCGAAGGGTATACTATAAATGCAGCAAGTTTTATTCTACAATAAAATTATATAAAAAATGCATATAATGGACAATCATTCAGTGACTCTGCACAATGGTAAATGGGTTCACACAATGCTTCACATAAAGCTCTACCTTAGGCCCCACTCTTGATTCCATCATGAATATTTTTCACAACTGAGCAGTCATTTCACCCCTTGGCTGCCCTTAACATACAAATAAATAATTTGACCTTTTTTGGTTGCCAGTGATGCACATACAACAGAAGTAATTTGACTCCTTTGACTGCCCCTCACTTCTTTCATTTCCATATTTGATAATAATGCATTAAAGCATAGGACATTTTACATTAAGTTAACACTCAGGGACTTTAAAAAACTTAGGGCTTGATTGCAAGTGTCACGCTATCGTTAGCACGGGCACAATATTGGAATATTGCACCCTCACTAAATTTCGTGTGTATTACAAGTTAAAAGTAAACGGGACTGCACAAGCGCAAACTAAATTTGCGCTTGTTGAGTTAGCGTGACTAAAGTCCTCGTGTAAAGGCTTAGGGCTAAATAAAAAGTTTCTCCAAACACAACATAAACACATTAAAATAAAGTATTACACTCATATATACCATATCTGATAAATATTATTAATATAAATATTAATTGAAAATATAGAAGTTAAAAGGCATATGGATATGACATGGGGGCCGATTTATTATTGCCTGGTGGACATGCATACGCTATCCGCATTCAGCATTGCACAAGCAGTTCTGTGCCAGGGGTGATTGACACCCCTGGCCGCAGATTCGCGGCCAGGGGTGTCAATCAACCCGATCGTATAGGATCGGGTTAATTGCTGTACGCCACTCAGAGGCAGCGGATACAGTTAAGGAGCAGCGGTCTTAAAAGCGCTGCTTCATAACTGCGGTTCCCTGCGAGCCTGAAGGCTTGCGTGTAAACAGAGCGAGATGGCCCCATTTGGGCCGTCATAAATCGGCCCCAAGGTGTTTGAACGGAAAAAACTATAATGTATATATTCATGCATATACATGTCGAAATATGTGTATGTATATATACATACTGAAACAAACATTGAAAGGGGGCACCCAAATTATGATATTAAAATGAATATAACAGAAATAATTTCAATAATGGATACAAACAATAAATCTGTTACCAAACATTTATGTAATGAGAGTCCAAAAGAATCTGTGGTCTGCACTAGTCCAAGGGCCTCAATTAGTATCCAAATGTGGATGGCTGCTCTTCCTCTTCACGGATGAATCTGAACCAAACTATAAAGTGAAGCACAAAACAGAGGGGCGCCTCATTTGCAGATAAAAACATAGATATTGATGGCAGATAAGAGCCATAGGCCCAGCAAGTCTGCCCGATATTACCTAACAGTATAAACATATCTAGTTTGTAGGATAGCCTTAATCTTGTCCCATGCATTTTTAAAGTCCCCCACAGTGTTTGTTGCTACTACCTCTTGAGGAAGTTTATTCCATAAATCAGTCACTCTTTCTGTAAAGAAGTGCTTCCTCAAATTACGCCTGAATCTACTGCCCTTTAGCTTTAGATCATGACCCCTTGTTCTTGAATTTTCCATTTCTTCTATAAAGGTAAGACGAGTCCACGGATTCATCCTTTACTTGTGGGATATTATCCTCCTGCTAACAGGAAGTGGCAAAGAGCACCACAGCAGAGCTGTCTATATAGCTCCTCCCTTAGCTCCACCCCCCAGTCATTCTCTTTGCCTACTCTAAGTACTAGGAAGGGTAAAGTGAAAGAGGTGATAAAATATTAGTTTTTAATTTCAATAACGTTTTGGGCAACTTTATTGAGGGCACACATGGCTTAATTTCTGGGTCTCAGAACCCACATGGCTAGTTATAACCGCTCTGGTGCGGTTCTTTGAGGCTGGTGACATCGAGTGAGATGGGCGGGGCCTATTTCCGCGCCTCAGATGCGCAGTTAGTTTCTTGCAGCAAGCTCTAACTCCTGAGGGCCCTGGTGGATGTTTTGGGCCAAATCGAAGCTTTAACCCCACATTTAATATCCCTGAGGGCAGGTAGGGCCACAGCAGGGCTGTGGCAAGGTGCTGAGGGTATTTTTTCCGGATCTGGGTCTATTTTCAATCCGGTTTGCACATTAAAGGGTTAATTGTTAAAATTCCTTATGGGTTTGAAAAATTTGGTGCATGTTTAGGCTGTTTTGCAGAACGTGTATGCTTTTTTTCTCTTAAAGGCGCAGTACTGTTTTTTAAGATTGTTATTTTTTCCACTAAATAAAGTGTTTTCATGCTTGTTTGTAGTCATTACTAGCCTGTTCAACATGTCTGACATTGAGGAAAGTCAATGTTCAATATGTTTAGAAGCCATTGTGGAACCTCCTCTTAGAATGTGTCCCTCATGCACTGAAAGGTCAATAAATTGTAAAGAACATATTTTAGCTACTAAAAGTATGTCGCAGGATAATTCTCAGTCAGAAGGGAATCAGGTTATGCCATTTAATTCTCCCCAAGTGTCACAACCGTTAACGCCCGCACAAGCGACGCTAAGTACTTCTAGTGCGTCTAATTCTTTCACCCTGCAAGATATGGCCGCAGTTATGTCTACTACCCTCACAGAGGTTTTATCTAAGCTGCCTGGGTTGCAGTGGAAGCGCAGTAGGTCTGGTGTGAGAACAAACGCTGAGCCCTCTGACGCTTTATTAGCCATATCCGATGTACCCTCACAATGTTCTGAAGTGAGGGATTTGCTGGCTGAGGGAGAGATTTCTGATTCAGGAAATATGTTCCCTCAGACAGACTCAGATATGACGGCTTTTAAATTTAAACTAGAACACCTCCGCTTATTGCTCAGGGAGGTTTTAGCGACTCTGGATGATTGTGACCCTATTGTAGTTCCAGAGAAATTGTGTAAAAGGGACAGATTCCTAGAGGTTCCTGCCTACACTGATGTTTTTCCGGTCCCTAAGAGGATTTCGGAAATTGTTACTAAGGAGTGGGATAGACCAGGTATTCCGTTCGCTCCCCCTCCTACTTTTAAGAAAATGTTTCCCATATCAGACGCCGTGCGGGACTCGTGGCAGATGGTCCCTAAGGTGGAGGGAGCTATTTCTACCCTGGCTAAGCGTACAACTATACCTATCGAGGACAGTTGTGCTTTCAAAGATCCTATGGATAAAAAATTAGAGGGTCTCCTGAAGAAAATATTTGTTCATCAAGGTTTTCTTCTCCAACCTATAGCGTGCATTGTTCCTGTAACTACTGCAGCGTCCTTTTAGTTCAAGGCTCTGGAAGAGGCTCTTCAGGTTGAAACCCCATTAGATGATATTCTGGATAGAATTAGAGCTCTCAAGCTAGCTAATTCTTTCATTACAGATGCTGCTTTTCAACTGGCTAAATTAGTGGCGAAGAATTCAGGTTTTGCCATTTTAGCACGTAGAGCGTTATGGCTTAAGTCCTGGTCTGCTGATGTGTCATCAAAGGCTAAGCTTTTAGCCATCCCTTTCAAGGGTAAGACCCTATTCGGGCCTGAACTGAAAGAGATCATTTCAGACATCACTGGAAGGAAAGGCCATGCCCTTCCTCAGGATAAGACGAATAAGATGAGGACCAAACAAAATAATTTTCGTTCCTTTCAAAACTTCAAAGGTAGTCCCTCTACCTCTTCCCCTGCCACAAAGCAAGAGGGGAATTTTGCTCAATCCAAGTCAGTCTGGAGACCTAACCAGACTTGGAACAAGAGTAGACAGGCCAAGAAGCCCGCTGCTGCCACCAAGACAGCATGAAGAGGTAGCCCCCGATCCAGGACCGGATCTAGTAGGGGGCAGACTTTCTCTCTTCGCTCAGGCTTGGGCAAGAGACGTTCAGGACTCCTGGGCTTTAGAAATCGTGACCCAGGGGTATCTTCTAGGTTTCAAAGATTCTCCCCCAAGGGGGAGATTCCATGTTTCTCAATTGTCTGTAAACCAGACAAAAAGAGAGGCATTCTTACGCTGTGTAGAAGACCTGTATACCATGGGAATGATCTGCCCAGTTCCGAAAACAGAATAGGGGCAAGGGTTCTACTCCAATCTGTTTGTGGTTCCCAAAAAAGAGGGAACCTTCAGATCAATTTTAAATCTCAAGATCCTAAACAAATTCCTCAGAGTCCCATCCTTCAAGACTATTTTGCCGATGATCCAGGAGGGTCAATATATGACCACCGTGGATTTAAAGGATGCGTATCTACACATTCCTATCCACAAAGATCATCAACAGTTCCTCAGGTTTGCCTTTCTGGAAAATCATTACCAGTTTGTGGCTCTTCCCTTCGGGTTCCCAGAATTTTCACAAAAGTGCTAGGGTCCCTTCTGGCGGTTCTAAGGCCGCGGGGCATAGCTGTGGCGCCTTATCTGGACGATATCTTAATCCAGGCGTCGACTTACCAACTAGCCAAGTCTCACACGGACATCGTGTTGGCTTTTCTAAGATCTCACGGATGGAAGGTGAACGTAAAAAAGAGTTCACTTATCCCTCTCACAAGAGTTCCATTCCTGGGAACTCTGATAGATTCGGTGGACATGAAATTTTTTCTGACGGAGGTCAGGAAATCAAAGATTTTATCCGTCTGCCGAGCTCTTCATTCCATTCTTCGGCCGTCAGTGGCTCAGTGTATAGAGGTAATCGGCTTAATGGTAGCGGCAATGGACATAGTTCCGTTTGCTCGCTTGCATCTCAGACCACTGCAACTTTGCATGCTCAGACAGTGGAATGGGGATTATGCAGATTTATCTCCTCAGATAGATCTGGACCAAGAGACCAGAGACTCTCTTCTTTGGTGGTTGTCGCAGTATCATCTGTCCAAGGGAATGTGTTTCCGCAGGCCAGCGTGGGTCATAGTGACGATGGACGCCAGCCTATTGCGCTGAGGTGCAGTCTGGAATTCCCTGAAAGCTCAGGGTTTGTGGACTCGGGAGGAGGCTCTCTTCCCGATAAATATTCTAGAACTGAGAGCGATATTCAACGCGCTTAAGGCGTGGCCTCAGCTGGCGTCAGCCAGATTCATAAGATTCCTGTTGGACAATATCACGACTGTAGCATATATCAATCATCAAGGGGGAACAAAGAGTTCTCTAGCGATGATAGAGGTTACCAAAATAATTTGATGGGCAGAGACTCACTCTTGCCATCTATCAGCAATCTATATCCCAGGGGTGGAGAACTGGGAAGAGGATTTTCTAAGTCGTCAGACTTTTCATCCGGGGGAGTGGGAACTCCATCCGGAGGTTTTTGCACAATTGATTCAGCAATGGGGCACACCAGAATTGGATCTGATGGCGTCTCGTCAGAACGCCAAACTTTCTCGTTACGGGTCCAGGTCAAGGGAACCTCAGGCAGTACTGATAGATGCTCTAGCAGTACCCTGGTCGTTCAACCTGGCTTATATGTTTCCACCATTTTCTCTCCTTCCTCGTTTGATTGCCAGAATCAAACAGGAGAGAGCTTCAGTGTTTTTGATAGCACCTGTGTGGCCACGCAGGACTTGGTATGCAGTCCTGGTGGACATGTCATCTCTTCCACCATGGACTCTGCCACTGAGACAGGACCTTCTGATTAAAGGTCCGTTCCAGCATCCAAATCTAGTTTCTCTGCGGCTGACTGCTTGGAGATTGAACGCTTGATCTTATCCAAGCGGGGTTTCTCAGAATCGGTCATAGATACCTTGATTCAGGCTTGAAAGCCTGTCACCAGGAAAATTTATCATAAGATATGGCGTAAATATCTTTATTGGTGCGAATCCAAAGGCTACTCATGGAGTAAGATCAGGATTCCTTGGATTTTGTCTTTTCTCCAAGAAGGATTGGAGAAGGGGCTATCAGCTAGTTCCTTAAAGGGACAGATATCTGCTTTATCAATTTTACTGCACAAACGTCTGGCAGATGTTCCAGACGTTCAGTCGTTCTGTCAGGCTTTAGTTAGAATCAAGCCTGTATTTAAACCTGTTGCTTCGCCATGGAGTTTGAATTTAGTTCTTAAAGTTCTTTAAGGGGTTCCGTTTGAACCTATGCATTCCATAGATATTAAGCTTCTATCTTGGAAAGTTCTGTTTTTAGTTGCTATCTCTTCAGCTCGAAGAGTTTCTGAACTATCTGCATTGCAATGCGACTTGCCTTATCTTGTTTTCCATGCTGATAAGGTGGTTTTGCGTACTAAACTTGGATTCCTTCCTAAGGTTGTTACTAATAAGAATATTAATCAAGAAATTGTTGTTCCTTCTCTGTGTCCTAATCCTTCCTCTAAGAAGGAGCGTCTATTGCACAACCTGGATGGGGTTCGTGCTTTAAAGTTTTACTTGCAAGCAACCAAAGATTTCCGTCAAACATCTTCTTTGTTTGTTGTCTATTCTGGAAAACATAGAGGTCAAAAAGCTATGGCTACCTCTCTTGCCTTTTGGCTGAAAAGCATCATCCGTTTGGCATACGAGACTGCTGGACAGCAGCCTCCTGAAAGAAATACAGCTCACTCTACTAGAGCGGTGGCTTCCACATTGGCTTTTAAAAATGATGCTTCTGTTGAACAGATTTGTAAGGCTGCGACTTGGTCTTCGCTTCATACCTTTTCCAAATTTTACAAATTTGATACCTTTGCTTCTTCGGAGGCTATTTTTGGGAGAAAAGTTCTTCAAGCAGTGGTGCTTTCTGTTTAACCATCTGTCTTGTCCCTCCCGTTCTTCCGTGTCCTGTAGCTTTGGTATTGTATCCCACAAGTAAAGGATGAATCCGTGGACTCGTCTTCCCTTTATAGAAGAAAAGTAAATGTATGCTTACCTGATAAATTGATTTCTTCTATGGTAAGACGAGTCCATGGCCCGCCCTGTCATTTTAAGACAGATTATATTTTTTTTATTTAAACTTCAGTCACCTCTGCACCTTGTAGTTTCTCCTTTTTCTTCCTGTACCTTTGGTCGAATGACTGGGGGGTGGAGCTAAGGGAGGAGCTATATAGACAGCTCTGCTGTGGTGCTCTTTGCCACTTCCTGTTAGTACGAGGATAATATCCCACAAGTAAAGGATGAATCCGTGGACTCGTCTTACCATAGAAGAAATCAATTTATCAGGTAAGCATAAATTTACTTTTTATGTTAAATACCCACAGCTTTAATATTACTAAGCCCTTTAACGTACTTGAAAGTTGCTATCATATCACCTCTTTCCCTTCTCTCCTCTAAGCTATACATATTTAGGTCATTGAGCCTATCCTGGTAAGTTTTTTTGTTTTTTTTAGACCATGTTTATTTTTTAGACCAAGATCAACCTATAGTGAGCATGAAATGTTGTGACCAAAATCTAAAAATGGGTAGTCACATTTGGTAATAGCACACCAATGTGCTGGTAGTACACGTGCTGATATCTCAGGGTTTATCAGCTCACCCTCTATCCTGGTGTTGCTCTGCCAATTGATTCACAAGGTATGTCCAAAGATATGGAGCACAACTCTGTGTGGCATTCAAATGGGTAAAAAAAAAATGCTAGAACTATGCTTACGTTTAACAAAAAAATGGTTTGTGTTTCACTTAATATACATACTGTATGTATTCATGTGTATTTATGTGTATAAATGTATACATAAATATATATATATGTACTTTGGAACCCTTTCTACTCAAATACCTGAAAACAAGATAATTATATTTATTGAATATTAAGAAAATATATGTTGTTTTGGAACATGTATTTAAATGTTGCATTATATTATTTTGACTGAATATGTGATGTACATTTTAATACTTTTTTTTTTTTTTTTTTTTAGCAATACGTCAAAGTCAAAATCAAAATATTTGTAATTACATATAGACTTAGATTATGGGGCCGAATTATCAATGACCCTTAATACCCCTGTTTCCGCGTGAGCCTTCAGGCTCGCCGGAAACAGGAGTTAAGACTGCTGCTCCTTAACTCGTCCGCCGGCTGCAGACATCAATCCGCCCGATCACTAGAACTGCTTGTGCAATGTTAAATGCCGACAGCATATGCTGTTGGCATTCAGCAATGTCTGGCGGACATGATACGCTACAGCGTATCATATCAGCCAGGCATTGATAAATCGGCCCCTATGGGGCCTATTTATCAAAATGTCAACTGAAAATACGCTGGAATTCCAAGTCGTAATTTCTCGAGATTGATCCGCCATAGTTATCAAAGCATCAAGATCGGCAAATGTTGAAATTTGTGATGTAAAATACGATCCCGCAATTTCAATCCGACGAACATCGATGCAAGTTGAAAACAGTGGTATTCAAGCGGAATTGTGTTAATTTGCCCTCCTATTCGACACTATTTGAAGCTCTCACAAAGTTATCAAAAATTCTACATTTACGCTTGCATTTTTTCCAACTCAGCATACCTAGTTTTCAATCCGCCACCCTTGAGGTCGCGGATGCCATAGAAGTCAATGGGAGTCAGAAAACACAGAAAGCTTATATTCGATGCTGCAAGAGAATGAAGTATATTACATAATAAAAGTAAATTAGAAACTCTATTAAAATTGTATACCCTTTCTAAATCAAACAATATTATTGCTCCACATTTGGTTCACCAGTAGATATAGGGATAAAAATTAAAAATACATTACTACTGATGGATTATGCTACAACTTTGTCTCTCATTACAAAGCAAGGGGACAATAGTATTCCTACATATTCGGTGCAAAGTTTTGTCCCAAACTTGTTGCACTAATAGATATAGAGATAAAAATGAAATAAATACACAACGTAATAAAGCTAACTTCCTTTTTATTTTTTTTGAAAAATCTATGTGCACCATGTTTAAGCCATGTAATACAAGTCCCACTCTCCACTTCGCGCCATATTTGATTCAACACTTTTCGCACCAATTATGATGCAAACTCCTAAATAACTCCTAAATAACCCACACACTAGTACATTTTATTTTACAGGTAATTTTGTATTTATTTTAACTAGGTAGTTAATAAATAGTTAATAACTATTTACTAACTAGTCTACCTAGTTAAAATAAATACAAACTTAGCTGTAAAATAAAAATAAAACATAAGCTAGATACAATAGAACTAATAGTTATATTGTAGCTAGCTTAGGTTTTATTTTACTGTAAGTATTTAGTTTTAAATAGGAATAATTTAGGTATTAACTGTAATTTTTATTTGGAATTATTTTAATTAGGTTAAAGTTAGTGGTTTTTAGAGTTAGGGTTAGACTTAGGGTTAGGGGTTAATAACTTTAGTATAGTGGCGGCGACATTAGGGGCAGCAGATTAGGGGTTAATAATGTAGTTAGGTTTTTGGGGGCAGCAGATTAGGGGTTAATAACAGTAATGTAGGTTGTGGCGATATTAGGGACAGCAGATTAGGGGTTAATAAGTGTATGTAGGCGGCAACGACATTGGGGGCAGCAGATTAGGGCTTAATAATATTTAACTAGTGTTTGCGATGCGGGAGTGCGGCAGTTTAGAGGTTAATATGTTTATTATAGTGGCGGCGATGTCCGGAGCGGCAGATTAGAGGTTAATATTTTTATTATAGTGTTTGTGATGCGGGAGGGCCTCGGTTTAGGGGTAATATGTAGTTTATGGGTGTTAGTGTACTTTGTAACACTTTAGTTATGAGTTTTATGCTACAGCTCTGTAACGTAAAACCCATAACTACTGACTTTCAGGTGACGGTACAGATCTTGTAGTTATAGGCTGTACCGCTCACTTTTTGGCCAGACAGGCAAACTCGTAATACCGGCGCTATGGAAGTCCCATTGAAAAAGGACTTTTTGAAAGGGTGCGGTAGTTACGTTGCGTTGCGGCCAAAAATGTGTGCGGTACAGCTATACCTGCAACACCTGTAATACCAGCGGTAGTGAAAAAGCAGCGTTATGAAGGTTTTTCACTCATAACACAAAACTCATAATCTAGCCGAGAGATATGACAGACTACATTGTTTAGAAGTTAGGGACATGTAAATATGTTTGCAGAACATTTCTGACAGAACAAACACACACACATATATACAGTATATTTATATATACACAAGTATGTGCAAGGATATGGACAAATTCTAGCATTAATAATAATTTAAAAAAATAAATAAAAAATATGACTCCTAGAAATACAAATACACATTCATTTCTGTGAAAGTATCATATAACAAATCAATATAAAAATAACTGAGATATTGTTTGTTGAGGTATAAATCAATCTATTGGTATTACACTACCTTGCATTCACATTGCCTGGAAGCCTTGCGCTCATGACATCACACTTATATAGGCTCCAACGGGAGCCTCATTCTCATGCTATGAGATTTATAATAACCGTTAATGAGTAGAAATATGCATCTTTCTCTTTTGATGATTGTCACTATTAATATTACAAGAACACTCAATGCAGTAGAATTGCATAATAAACAAGTACATAACAAAAAGACAATGCAAAAGCACTTACTCTGAATTTCAAATAAGCAGTAGATTTTTTTCCTGACAAATTTATTTTCTCCCCCATTTTCCTGCTCCTTGTATCATGTGACAGACATCAGCCAATCACAGACTAGTATTCATATACCCTGTGAGTTTGTGCACACGCTCAGTAGGATCTTGTTCCCCAGAAAGTGTGAAAATAAAAAGACTGTGCAAAATATGTAAATGGAAGTAAATTGCAAAGTGTCTTAAAATCGCTGCTCTTTCTGAATCATAAAAGTTTATTTTGACTTGAGAGTCCCTTTAAAGGGACACTGAACCCAAATTTTTTCTTTTGTGATTCAGATAGAGCATGCAATTTTAAGCAACTTTCTAATTTACTCCTATTATCAATTTTTCTTCGTTGTCTTGCTATCTTTATTTGAAAAAGAAAGTCCAGAACCTTGGACAGCGCTTGTTTATTGGTGGATGAATTTATCCACCAATACGCAAAAACAACTCAGGTTGTTCACTAAAATGGGCCGGCATTTAAACTTACATTCTTGATTTTCAAATAAAGATTCCAAGAGAATGAAGAACATTTGCTAATAGGAGTAAATTAGAAAGCTGCTTAAAATTGCATGCTCTATCTGAATCACAAAAGAAAAAATTTGGGTTCAGTGTCCCTTTAAGTGGGCATTTTTGTGAACAATGGTTTGTTATAATATGTATTTTGTAGCGAACTATCATCATGCCCTAATTGTGTCTTTCATCAACAGATACCCTTTTATACACAGATATACAGTTAGCGTTAGTCTTGCAAATTGCTACATTTACAGTTAGATATAATGTGTTAAATTATTTGAAAAAAATCAGCATGTTTAAAATTGTAGTATATTGACAATAGCACATGAACTTTTGTAAAACTTTACTACATATTAGAGAACTTGGTCAGACAACAAATCAAGGGCATATGATATATATAAGAAGGACGCCCCAAGCGACGGACACTATCTAGCAAATATAAGCCTGAGGATAGCACATAGGTGTTTTTGTTTAAGCATGGCCATATTGTAATCCAGGTTTTCTATATCTAAACTTCTCTACTTGCAGCCAATTAGGGACAGCTATAAATAATTCACTAGAATGTGCAACCAATCACTGTGTGGAACATGGCAGTATTAAAGGGACATATAACCCATATGCTAAATCACATGAAAGGGATGCAGCTGACTAGAAAATATCAGATGAACATCTCTATGTAAAAAAGGCAGACAACTTACCTTATTGTTTCTTCAGCTCACCAGAGTAAGTGCTGTGTGAGCAGTTATCCTTCAGCTGCTGGTTAAAAAAACACCAAAGTCAATCAGTGACACCAGTGCTGAGCTTACACTTTGTTTCATCATAATTGTTCGAGATTTTCATAGTAAACGTCTTTAAAGGAACATGGAACCCAAAATGTTTCTTTCATGGTTCAGATAGCACATATAATGTTAAACAACTTTCCAATTAACTTTTATTATCAAAATTGTGTCATTCTCTTGGTATCCCTTGTTGAAGGAGCAGCAATGCACTACTGGGAGGTAGCTGAACACATCTGGTGAGCAAATGACAAGAGTCATATATGTGCTGCCATCAATCTCCATCTAGCTCCCAGTAGTGGATTGTAGCTCCTGAGCCTATCTAGGTATATTTTTAAACAAATTACACCAATTACGAAAGTTTCATTTTAACGTTACTGTCCCTTTAAACTGAGAAGGGAAATAAAGGGACGGTGCCTGCACGTCAGATGCTTGCTCCCTTCCCCCCACCTTTATGCAGTCTAAGTCCAAACACAGTCACACCAGTGAGTTTTACAGCGCTTGCACCTACTCCCGTTCACGAAGGTGCAATCCTGGAGTTGTATAATTTAGGTGAAGCACTGTAGAACGCACTGGCATAACCATACTAGAAGAGTGCGTTTGGCTTCTGATGAATACAGATTTAGCGAGTCTGCAGATACACGAACAGTCAAATACATTAAACAGACAAAACAGATCCTGCGAGGCCATGCAGGAGCTATTAGAATCACAGAAGCTCTCTTCTGTTTGATACGAGCAATTACTCGTGGAAGCAATGAAAACGGAGGAAACAGGTATGCTAAGTTGAAGCTCCAAGGAACCGCTAGAGCATCTACCAGAACGACTTGAGAATCTCTTGACCTTGAACTGTACTTTGGAAGCTTGGCGTTTGACGTGACGAAATCAGATCCAATGCCGGAACCCCCACCTGAGAGTTATCATTGTGAAAACCTCTGGGTGGAGAGCCCACTCTCCAGGATGAAAAGTTGACCTGCTTAGAAAATCTGCCTCCCAGTTGTCCACCCCTGGTATGTGGATGGCAGCTGGCAATTGTGAGACTCCACCCACTGGAGAATGCAAGACACCTCCTTAATTGCCAAGGAACTCAGAGTTCTTCCCTGGTGATTGATGTAGGCCACCAAGGTGATGTTGTCTGACTGAAATCTGATAAATCAGACCAAAACTAGATGAGGCCAAGCTATTAAAGCATAGAAAATTGCGCTCAACTCTAAGATCTTTATTGGAAGAGACGACTCCTCTGGGGTCCACAGACCCTGTGTTTTTAAGAAACTCCAAACTGCTCCCCAGCCTAACAGGCTGGCGTCCGTAATCATGATCACCTAGGAAGGCCTCAGGAAGCATGTGCCCTGAGACAGATGGTCCTGTGAAACCCACCATGAAAGTGAGACTCTTGTTGGGGAATCCAAATGTATCTTCTGTGAGTGGTCCCCGTTCCAATGACTGAGCATGCATAGCTACAGAGGTCTCAGATGGAACCAAGCAAAAGGAATATTTCCATGGAGCCCACCATCAGTCCAATCATCTCCATGCATTGAGCCACAGATGGACAAATAGCAGACTGGAGAGACAGGCAAGAAACATGAAGCTTGGATTTTCTGACGTCCATCAGAAAAATCTTCATGGACAGGGAATCTATGATTGTTCCCAAAAAACAAACCCTTGTATCTGGAACAAGGGAACTCTTTCCTAGATTCACTTCCACCCGTGGGAACAAAGAATAGACAACAACATCTCGGAATGAGATCTTGTTAGATGAAAAGATGGCACTTGAACTATAATGTCATCTAGATAAGGCACCACAGCAATACCCTGAGACCTCACCACTGCCAGAAAAGCCCCCAGAACCTTTGTAAACATTCTGGGAGCTGCAGCAAGGCCAAAAAGAAGGGCTACAAACTGGAATTTTTTGTCCAGGAAGGCAAAACCTTAGATACTGGTAATGATCCCTGTAAATAAGAACATGAAGATACACATCCTTCAGATCTATGGTCGTCATGAACTGACCCTTTTGGACCAAAGGAAAAATTGAACAGATGGTCTCCATCTTGAAAGATGGAACACTGAGGAATTGATTGAGACACTTTAAGTCCAGAATGGGACAAAAAGTGCCCTCCTTCTTTGGAACTACAAATATATTTGAATAGAATCCTAGACCCTGTTCCTCTAGAGGAACTGGAACAATCACTCCCAGGGATGATAGATCCATTACGCAGTTTAAGAAGGCCTCTCTCTTTATCTGACTCGCAGATAACCTTGACAGGTGGAACCTGCTCCTGGGAGGACAAGATTTGAATCCTATTCTGTAACCATTGGATACTATATCTATGGCCCAAGGATCTCGAACATTGCGTATCCAAGCCTGCTGAAAAAAAGAAAGCCTGCCCCCCAACTTGATCCACTACAGGATCGGGGGCGGCCCCTTCATGTTGATTTAGAATCAATGGAAGGCTTCTTAGCTTGCTTCTCCCATTCCAAGGCTGACAGGACCTCCAAGAAGATTTGGATTGATCTGACTTGTAAAAGGAAGACTTCTGTCCCTTAAAGTTACGAAAAGGAACGAAAATAGAATTCTGGCGACCCTTAGGTCTATTCTTTTTATCCTGAGGTAGGAAAGAACCCTTTCCACCTGTAATGTCAGAAATAATTTCTGCCAGACCTGGTCCAAACGAGGTTTTCCCTAATAAGGCAGAGATAAAAGCTTGGATATGGATGTAACATCCGCAGACCAAGATTTTAACCAGAGAGCTCTGCGAGCTAAAACAGTAAAACCAGAAATCTTAGCACCCAACCTAAGAACTTGCATGTTGGCATCACAAATAAAGGTATTGGCTTTCTTGAGAGCCTTGATCATGCTTGGATCTCCTCTATAGTAGTTTCTTCTACGATAAGATTAGGTAAATCATCGCACCCGCAACTGTAGCAATACTAGCAACAGGTTGCCACTGTAATCCCTGATGAATGTACATCTTCTTCAAAAAAGCCTCAAGATTCTTATCCATGGGATCCTTGAAAAATCAACTATCTTCAATAGGAATACTAGTTCTCTTAGCCAGATTAGAGGTAGCTCCATCTACCTTGGGCACCGTTCGACACAAGTTATGAATAGAGTCAGCAACAGGAAACATCTTTTTAAAACAGGGGATGGGGGGAAAAGAAATCCCTGGTTTATCCAATTCCTAAATTATAATATCTACTATACAGTCTGGAACTGGAAAAACTTCCACAGATGAGGGTACATTATATACCCTATTAAGCTTACTAGACCTCTTTGGATTCTCTGCAACAGATTTGGATTCTTCCAAAGTATCAAGAACCTCCTTCAAAAGAACTTGAAGGTGTTATAACTTTAATCTGAAATTAATCTCCTCTGAATCTGCAGAATTTGTGTCTACAGTATCAGAATCTGACAATTCCCCCTCAGAAGCCACTGAAGAATCATCCTCATCAGATCATCAGATCCTCATCAGATAATTGAGACAAAATGACTAATGCAGCTTTAGCGGAGTCAGCCTTACTAACATCAATATGTTTAGATTTCCTCTTTCGTTTACCAGAAACCTTTGGAAAAGCTGATAAAGCTGAAGTAATCTGCGCAGCAAAATCCCCAGGTAAAAAAACACCCCCAGGAGGTTGAGAGGAACCGCAGGTCACTGCATGTGAAGCGTGGGAAGCTTGAGGGGAAAGCTGAGGGGTAGCCAGGATAACACTATCCTGGGAGACAGGAGGCTCAGGGTGAGACATTTTATCTTTTTTTTGTTTTTGTTTTTTTAATATTTTATTGAGGTCGAAAATTGCAGGTAACACCAAGGAAATGCTTATACATCCAGATCGAAACCAATACGTACAAATGTCAAAATATCTCGTAGTGCGTAGTATAACATTAATTTCAGTATACAGATAAACATACATCTAGATAACATTGAAGAGACAAACAACCTCAGTTTTTTCCAATAAAACAATAAAGCTCAGAACAATAGTGAGAAACAGGTAGGTTAGAGAATAGAGCATTTTTATGTCATATGTAAATCGTCTGTGCGGGTGACCCATGGTAGGGAAAGAAAGAGTCGATAGCGAATAGGAAGCAAAGGAGGGCGGGCAGGGAGAAGAGGGGGAGGGAAAAGGTAGGTTAAATAGGGGGGAAGAGAGAGAGAAAAAAAAAAGGGGGTGAATTAATGGGGAGGGGGCAGGAAAGAAAGGTATTATCACACTGGTATGTCGAGGCTTTGTATTAGTCATGTCCACGCCCATTACCCTCAGTGGCATCCCTCAAAGTTTTATTGAATTGTGTCCAAGTGTCCCAAATTTGAAAATGCAAGATTACCTTGTTCGGCTGAGTAAAGATAGGGCACTCCATATGTTCAAAGTAATTCATAATTTTACCTACGTCGCCCCAGCTTGGAATTGACTGTTAGCAATGGCTAACTTGGCTGCCGAGAACAAGTATATGCTCAGATAGTCTATGGGAGTGGAGGTCGTCTTAATATCTAAATGAAATAGAATAGTTTGTGGGGAGATATCAATTGAAGGGTCCAGGGAGTTGCATTTATTAAAAACCTCAGTCCAAAAAGGTCGTAATGTCGGGCATTCCCACCAAATGTGAGCCGACGATCCCACCAACCCACACCCTCTCCAACACAGTGGGGAGTTTAAGTGGGAGATTTTAAAAAGCATAAGCGGCGTAAGGTGCCATTGGGTGCATACTTTAACGTATAACTCTAGCAAGGTTACACAATGAAGCGCTTGTTTAGTTTGCGTGACTGCCTTGGACCAGGCAGCTTGTTCTGTGTAAAAGTCTCTTTCCCAAGCCAGAATATAGGCCGACTTGTAAAAGGTGGGGGAATTCTGCAGGTCTCTATACGAAGTTGAAAGTGCCCGTGGCACCTTTAGGGTGCAAGCCCATATCTTCTCCGACTCAGTTGGTTCTCGCAGTGGTCTATCGAGATATCCCCACGATTTTAATAAACTGCGTAATCTCCAAAATTCGAATTGAAGAAGAGGCGGCGGGTTGTAAGTTGACCAGAATTGTGAGGTAGCGATGAATCTCCCTCTGGGAAACAGATCGGCTATGCAATTTATGTTTCGTTCTTGCCAAAGTTGAGGGTGCGAGTCTCTGAGGGCTGCCAAGAGCCCAGACAGGGAGTGAATGGGAGAGGGATGTGGGGCAATTTGCTGCAGTGAGTGCAGCTTATCCAAGAACTGGAGAGCATGCAAAATGATGATGTTGTGGATCACATAGGAGGATCTAACGTGTTTGGGGAGCCAAATAAGGTCTGAAAGGCAGAGTGGATAAGGTAAAGAGGCTTGCTCAATTGCTTGCCACTTATTAAGCTCCGTAGAGACATTCCACGAAAGGATATGTGCAAGCCTTGAGGCCTCATGATAGGTAGCAATGCTAGGGGCGCCTGCACCCCCATTGCATAGTGGCTGTTGCATTATCCGAGTGGCCACTCTGGGATGCTTATTTCTCCAGATATACTTGTTGCAGACTTGTTGAAATTTGCCTATGAGTGATTTGGGAATTGGAATGGGAAGAGAACGGAAGAGGTACGTGAGCTTGGGGAGTAGCATCATTTTAAACGCAGCCACACGCCCCAACCAGGAAATACATGGGACACTCCATGCATAGACATCTTATCTTTAAACTTTAAAGTTTTATTTAAACATGAAGAGCAAAACCGTATAGGAGGAATTATCTTAGCCTCCAAACACAACAAGCATTTTGCAAATGAATCAACTTGAGTATTAGTGTCCATAATTGGGTATCAGTTCACAATTAACAAAAAAAAATGTGAATGCCAAATTAAGTTTATTTATATGAAGCAATAAAACATAAATAAGCACTTAAAACCCTCAGCTCTGCGGACCGGACACACCCGGTAGCAAAAAACACCTCCTTGTTACCGGAACAGCCCACTTGCCACTGTAGAAAGAAGAAAATGCAGCCTCCACACTTGCCACGGCAAACTCCAATCTGAACAGAAAAGCCGAAAACTGAAAGTGCCTAGAAGTGGTCACGTGACCGCAATAAAAAACTTTTTTTTTTTTTAAACTGCGCCAAACAAAATCGGCACGAAAACCAACAGCAGCACAGCAAAAGTCATTGGGCCAATAAGCTGAACTGAAAAGTGATTGCAACAAGTAAGAAGTAAAACAAACACCTGTCAAACACTTTATACACTCTCCCATCTCTGAGCCCCCAATAAAAAAATTATGCCTCTTTTCACATAAAAGCAGTGCGCGTAAAACAGATTTAAATACTTTCCACAAGGATTTAACCCCTATAGTGCCGATACCTTCAAACCTAGAAGGGAAAGCACTTACCTGTGGATCCTGCTCTGTCAGGCAGGAACTGTGTTCTGCGGTGTGGCAGCTTCACCGTATCTACCAGGGACCTATAGAAAAGAAAGAACAGAGTAACGAACTATGGCTTTCTATGATGGGGTAGCAATATGGTTAGAGCAAACACCACCTCGCCGTATTCTAACTGCTAAAAGCCACCATTACTCTTACTAAAGAGATTGACATGGGCACAGCATAACCCCAATCCTTGCTTGCAGGGAAAAGTACCGATTAAAAGGATTAAAATCTCCAGACACCATTTTCGCCATCCTCCCGTGATCAAGGCAAAGAGAATGACTGGGGGTTATGGGTAAGGGAAGTGATACTTAACTGCTTTGCTGGTGCGCTCTTTGCCGCCTCCTGCTGGCCAGGAGTGAATATCCCACTAGTAATTAGAATGTTTTGTGGACTCTCTATGCCATAGGAAAGAAAAACACACTTTTGTCTGATTAAGGGTTGAGATCCCCAAAACATCACATAGTTTTTTGTGCACATTAAAAGCACATTAAAAAAAACCCAGTGAGTGCATACCTGTTTTTGGAATATATATATATATATATGTGTGTGTGTGTGTTTATATGTGTGTGCATTGCAGCCCTTTGCAGTTAAGTAGATTAAAACATGAAAGATTATATTAATGCAATATTCATATTTAATTAAGTGTTAAACTTTATATTTACTGTAAATATTTCACTTTCCAATGTTCTTCATATAGGGGAATATGTTCTATGTATTTCTAAATAGATATTCCTATATCTATCTGTATATATGTTTACCTATATATAATCATGTGTATATATATATATATATATATATATATATATATATAAATAGCAGGTGCCCCAGCACTCCAGCCTTGGCACTATGTCAACCACCTGGGTGCAATCCTCAAAGATCATATGTAGTTAAGTTTGGAAGTGAAGGGCACTCTCAGGATTTTTAAAGAACCACAAAATGTTTTTATTTGGAGTCACAACAAGTCATCAAGGACAAAGTCGACATTTTGGCTCACATCAGAGCCTTCTTCAAGCCAAAGATAATCTCACTCCGGCATGTAGCCGTGCTCCCAAACAGGAAATGTACTATTGGGAGCACCGCTACATGCTGGAGTGAGATTATCTTTGTCTTGAAGAAGGCTCTGATGTGAGCCGAAACGTTGACTTGTCCTTGATGACTTGTTGTGACTCCAAATAAAAACATTTTGTGGTTCTTTAAAAATCCTGAGAGTGCCCTTCACTTCCAAACTTAACTATATATATATACACACATACATGCTTTTAAATAACCATGATCGTGTTTGTGAAACTTGTGGATTTTGCATTCGCGACTTCTCAAAGACTATATGTTACCGCAACTTTGCGAACACAAGAGCGAAAACTTTTTACTTTTAACTCGTAATATGATGTCAAATCCCAGAGCACAAAAAAAATAGTGGTTTTAGTTTGTTGCATTTCCTGCAAATCTCATTAGCTGCACGAGATATCATGTATTTTTTATATATATATATATATATATATATATATATATATATATATATATATATATATATTTCTCCAACATTGGTGTGTCCGGTCCACGGCGTCATCCTTACTTGTGGGATATTCTCTTCCCCAACAGGAAATGGCAAAGAGTCCCAGCAAAGCTGGTCACATGATCCCTCCTAGGCTCCGCCCACCCCAGTCATTCTCTTTGCCATTGTACAGGCAACATCTCAAAGGAGATGGTTAAGAGTTTTTTTGGTGTTTAAATGTAGTTTTATTCTTCTATCAAGTGTTTGTTATTTTAAAATAGTGCTGGTATGTACTATTTACTCTGAAACAGAAAAGGATGAAGATTTCTGTTTGTAAGAGGAAGATGATTTTAGCAGACAGTTACTAAAATCGATTGCTGTTTCCACACAGGACTGTTGAGATGAAGTAACTTCAGTTGGAGAAACAGTTAGCAGACTTTTCTGCTTAAGGTATGACTGGCCATATTTCTAACAAGACCATGTAATGCTGGAAGGCTGTCATTTCCCCTCATGGGGACCGGTAAGCCATTTTCTTAGTTTAACATAAAAGAATAAAGGGCTTCAAAAAGGGCTTAAAAACTGGTAGACATTTTTCTGGGCTAAAACGATTGCTTTATTAGGCATATTATACAGATTCTAACTAATTATTGGTGTTATAATCTTGGGGAAACGTTTAGGAAAACGGCAGGCACTGTGTTGGACACCTTTTTCAGTTGGGGGCCTTTCTAGTTATAGACAGAGCCTCATTTTCGCGCCAATAATGTGCAGTTGTTTTTGGAGAGCAAGGCATGCAGATGCATGTGTCAGGAGCTAAGAATCACTGAAAAAGCTTATAGAAGGCGTCTTGTGGTATCGTATTCCCCTCTGGGCTTGGTTGGGTCTCAGCAAAGCATATAGCTGGGACTGTATAGGGGTTAAATGTAAAACGGCTCCGGTTCCGTTAATTTAAGGGTTAAAGCTCTGAAATTTGGTGTGCAATACTTTTAATGCTTTAAGACACTGTGGTGAAATTTTGGTGAATTTTGAACAATTCCTTCATACTTTTTCACATATTCAGTAATAAAGTGTTTTCAGTTTGAAATTTAAAGTGACAGTAACGGTTTTATTTTAAAACGTTTTTTGTGCTTTGTTGACAAGTTTAAGCCTGTTTAACATGTCTGTACCATCAGATAAGCTATGTTCTATATGTATGAAAGCCAATGTGTCTCCCCATTTAAATTTATGTGATAATTGTGCCATAGTGTCCAAACAAAGTAAGGACAGTAATGCCACAGATAATGATATTGCCCAAGATGATTCCTCAAGTGAAGGGAGTAAACATGATACTACATCCCCTACTGTGTCTACAACAGTTATGCCCACACAGGAGGCCCCTAGTACATCTAGTGCGCCAATACTTATTACCATGCAACAATTAACGGCTGTAATGGATATCTCCATAGCAAATCTTATATCCAAAATGCCTACTTATCAGAGAAAGCGCGATTGCTCTGTTTTAAACACTGAAGAGCAAGAGGACGCTGATGATAACTGTTCTGACATACCCTCACACCAATCTCAAGGGGCCATGAGGGAGGTTTTGTCTGATGGAGAAATTTCAGATTCAGGAAAAATTTCTCATCAAGCTGAACCTGATGTTGTGACATTTAAATTTAAATTAGAACATCTCCGCGCACTGCTTAAGGAGGTGTTATCTACTCTGGATGATTGTGACAATTTGGTCATTCCAGAGAAATTATGTAAGATGGACAAGTTCCTAGAGGTTCCGGTGCCCCCCGACGCTTTTCCTATACCCAAGCGGGTGGCGGACATAGTAAATAAAGAGTGGGAAAGGCCCGGCATACCTTTTGTCCCCCCCCCCTATATTTAAGAAATTATTTCCTATAGTCGACCCCAGAAAGGACTTATGGCAGACAGTCCCCAAGGTCGAGGGGGCGGTTTCTACTCTAAACAAACGCACTACTATTCCTATCGAAGATAGTTGTGCTTTCAAAGATCCTATGGATAAGAAATTAGAGGGTTTGCTTAAAAAGATTTTTGTACAGCAAGGTTACCTTCTATAACCAATTTCATGCATTGTTCCTGTCACTACGGCAGCGTGTTTCTGGTTCGAGGAACTAGAAAAATCGCTCAATAAAGAATCTTCGTATGAGGAGGTTATGGACAGAGTTCAAGCACTTAAATTGGCTAACTCTTTTGTTTTAGATGGCGCTTTGCAATTAGCTAGATTAGCGGCGAGAAATTCAGGGTTTGCTATCGTGGCGCGCAGAGCGCTTTGGCTAAAGTCTTGGTCAGCGGATGTGTCTTCCAAGACAAAATTGCTTAACATTCCTTTCAAAGGTAAAACATTATTTGGACCTGATTTGAAAGAGATTATTTCAGACATCACTGGGGGAAAGGGCCACGCCCTCCCACAGGATAGGTCTTTTAAGGCTAAAAATAAACCTGATTTTCGTCCCTTTCGCAGAAATGGACCAGCCTCTAATTCTACATCCTCTAAGCAAGAGGGTAATACTTCACAACCCAAACCAGCCTGGAAACCAATGCAAGGCTGGAACAAGGGTAAGCAGGCCAAGAAGCCTACCACTGCTACCAAATCAGCATGAAGGGATAGCCCCCGATCCGGGACCGGATCTGGTGGGGGGCAGACTTTCTCTCTTTGCTCAGGCTTGGGCAAGAGATGTTCAGGATCCTTGGGCGCTAGAAATAGTTTCTCAAGGTTATCTCCTGGAATTCAAGGAACTACCCCCAAGGGGAAGGTTCCACAGGTCTCAATTATCTTCAAACCAAATAAAAAGACAGGCATTCTTACATTGTGTAGAAGACCTGTTAAGGATGGGAGTGATTCATCCAGTTCCAATAAGAGAACAAGGGATGGGTTTTTATTCCAACCTGTTCATAGTTCCCAAAAAAGAGGGAACATTCAGACCAATTTTGGATCTCAAGATCCTAAACAAATTTCTCAGGGTACCATCATTCAAAATGGAAACTATTTGAACGATCCTACCTACTATCCAGGAAAATCAATTTATGACTACCGTGGATTTAAAGGATGCGTACCTACATATTCCTATCCACAAGGAACATCATCAGTTCCTAAGGTTCGCTTTTCTGGACAAGCATTACCAGTTTGTGGCACTTCCATTCGGATTAGCCACTGCTCCAAGGATTTTCACAAAGGTACTAGGGTCCCTTCTAGCGGTTCTAAGACCAAGGGGCATTGCAGTAGTACCTTACTTGGACGACATCCTGATTCAAGCGTCGTCTCTGTCGAAAGCAAAGGCTCATACGGACATCGTCCTAGCCTTTCTCAGATCTCACGGATGGAAGGTGAACAAAGAAAAAAGTTCTCTGTCCCCGTCAACAAGAGTTCCCTTCTTGGGAACAATAATAGATTCCTTAGAAATGAGGATTTTTCTGACAGAGGTCAGAAAATCAAAAATTCTAAGCTCTTGTCAAGTACTTCATTCTGTTCTTCGTCCTTCCATAGCGCAGTGCATGGAAGTAATAGGATTGATGGTTGCAACAATGGACATAGTTCCTTTTGCACAAATTCATCTAAGACCATTACAACTGTGCATGCTCAGACAGTGGAATGGGGATTATACAGACTTGTCTCCGACGATTCAAGTAGATCAAAAGACCAGAGATTCACTCCGTTGGTGGCTGACCCTGGACAATCTGTCACAGGGAATGAGCTTCCGCAGACCAGAGTGGGTCATTGTCACGACCGACGCCAGCCTGGTGGGCTGGGGCGCGGTCTGGGAACCCCTGAAAGCTCAGGGTCTATGGTCTCGGGAAGAATCTCTTCTCCCGATAAACATTCTGGAACTGAGAGCGATATTCAATGCTCTCAAAGCTTGGCCTCATCTAGCAAAGGCCAAATTCATAAGGTTTCAATCAGACAACATGACGACTGTTGCATATATCAATCATCAGGGGGGAACAAGGAGTTCCCTGGCGATGGAAGAAGTGACCAAAATAATTCAATGGGCGGAGGATCACTCCTGCCACTTGTCTGCGATCCACATCCCAGGAGTGGAAAATTGGGAAGCGGATTTTCTGAGTCGTCAGACATTCCATCCGGGGGAGTGGGAACTCCATCCGGAAATCTTTGCCCAAATAACTCAATTATGGGGCATTCCAGACATGGATCTGATGGCGTCTCGTCAGAACTTCAAGGTTCCTTGCTACGGGTCCAGATCCAGGGATCCCAAGGCGACTCTAGTAGATGCACTAGTAGCACCTTGGACCTTCAACCTAGCTTATGTATTCCCACCGTTTCCTCTCATTCCCAGGCTGGTAGCCAGGATCAATCAGGAGAGGGCTTCGGTGATCTTGATAGCTCCTGCGTGGCCACGCAGGACTTGGTACGCAGACCTGGTGAATATGTCATCGGCTCCACCATGGAAGCTACCTTTGAGACAGGACCTTCTTGTTCAAGGTCCATTCGAACATCCGAATCTGGCTTCCCTCCAGCTGACGGCTTGGAGATTGAACGCTTGATTTTATCAAAGCGTGGGTTTTCAGATTCTGTAATAGATACTCTGATTCAGGCTAGAAAGCCTGTAACTAGAAAAATTTACCATAAAATATGGAAAAAATATATCTGTTGGTGTGAATCCAAAGGATTGCCATGGAACAAGATAAAGATTCCTAAGATTCTATCCTTTCTACAAGAAGGTTTGGAGAAAGTATTATCTGCAAGTTCTCTAAAGGGACAGATTTCTGCTTTATCTGTCTTACTACACAAACGACTGGCAGCTATGCCAGATGTTCAAGCATTTGTTCAGGCTCTGGTTAGGATCAAGCCTGTTTACAGACCTTTGACTCCTCCCTGGAGTTTAAATCTAGTTCTTTCAGTTCTTCAAGGGGTTCCGTTTGAACCCTTACATTCCGTAGATATTAAGTTACTATCTTGGAAAGTTTTGTTTTTGGTTGCAATCTCTTCTGCCAGAAGAGTTTCAGAGTTATCTGCTCTGCAGTGTTCTCCTCCTTATCTGGTGTTCCATGCAGATAAGGTGGTTTTGCGTACTAAGCCTGGTTTTCTTCCTAAAGTTGTTTCTAACAAAAATATTAACCAGGAGATAGTTGTACCTTCTTTGTGTCCGAATCCAGTTTCAAAGAAGGAACGTTTGTTACACAATTTGGATGTAGTCCGTGCTCTAAAATTCTATTTAGAGGCTACTAAAGATTTCAGACAAACATCTTCCTTGTTTGTTGTTTATTCTGGTAAAAGGAGAGGTCAAAAAGCGACTTCTACCTCTCTTTCCTTTTGGCTTAAAAGCATTATCCGATTGGCTTATGAGACTGCCGGACGGCAGCCTCCTGAAAGAATCACAGCTCACTCCACTAGGGCTGTGGCTTCCACATGGGCATTCAAGAACGAGGCTTCTGTTGACCAGATATGTAAGGCAGCGACTTGGTCGTCACTGCACACTTTTGCCAAATTTTACAAATTTGATACTTTTGCTTCTTCGGAGGCTATTTTTGGGAGAAAGGTTTTGCATGCCGTGGTGCCTTCCATTTAGGTGACCTGATTTGCTCCCTCCCTTCATCCGTGTCCTAAAGCTTTGGTATTGGTTCCCACAAGTAAGGATGACGCCGTGGACCGGACACACCAATGTTGGAGAAAACAGAATTTATGCTTACCTGATAAATTACTTTCTCCAACGGTGTGTCCGGTCCACGGCCCGCCCTGGTTTTTTAATCAGGTCTGATGAATTATTTTCTCTAACTACAGTCACCACGGTATCATATGGTTTCTCCTATATATATTTCCTCCTGTCCGTCGGTCGAATGACTGGGGTGGGCGGAGCCTAGGAGGGATCATGTGACCAGCTTTGCTGGGACTCTTTGCCATTTCCTGTTGGGGAAGAGAATATCCCACAAGTAAGGATGACGCCGTGGACCGGACACACCGTTGGAGAAAGTAATTTATCAGGTAAGCATAAATTCTGTTATATATATATATATATATATATATATATACAGACCGCACTCGCTGAGCTTCAGACAAACTTCAATACTTCTTTATTCTGGTGAGATTATCCTGAAACGTCACCAGAATAAAGAAGTATTGAAGTTTTTCTGAAACCCAGCGAGCGCGGTCTGTATACTTTCGATTTATTGCCCCTGCCGGCGCCCTGGTTGTTGTCATTTTTGGTTAGTGAGAGTGCAGTTCCTAACATTTCTGTATATATATACTATAAGAGCTGCAACAACTAATCAATATAATCGATAATAAATTATGAAAATAGTTGTCAACGACTATCATTATTGATTAGTTGGTTTGCAACTAGTGGGTCTGTGCACGGCACTAGCTGCTTTACGCCAATGAGCTCCTGCACATGTGATTGTGTTTTATGGTTGTGTCCTTAGCCTAAAGGACGTCTGCTTTTTACAGATATACTGCATCACTTTCATGTAATTTAGCACATGGGTAAGTTGTCCCTTTAAACGTGTCGCTGTCATCAGTATACTTTTAGACCTAAAAGGGACAAACTGATCCCTTAAACATGTCACTGATATTAGTGTACTTTAATTCATACACTGTGTAACTGAATTTCAATTTCAGGTCATTAAGTCACTTAATAATCTCTCGGGGATATGATAGGCCATGTCACTTATTTACATGGTTAGATAATAGTTGAATTTCTCCGCTCTGACTGAGTCCGTTCAGCCTCTGAAATCTGAGCTCACTCTCCACTAAGATCTGTCAATGACATGTTGACAAATCGGTGATTTTCTGCAATTTTTGCTGCAGGATCTTTCAACATAAAGTTGGCGCTTTTATTTCTTGATTATCAGACGAGGCCACGAACTATGAACTCTGACCTTGCTCACAAAATAACATTTTTTAACTCTTACGCTACAAATTCATTGTTACAAAGTCACAGAGAGATACACAGAAAGACTGGAAAACCGGAATATTAAAGTCATGTGTTATATGCACATAGGATATCACAAGTTAAAAACTGCTACATTGCAAAAGATCCGCATACACAATCACTGTCAGTTTGTTTGCAAAATTACAGATACAAACTAATACACAAACAGTGAGACAGACACACATTGGCACAGGCCCACAGTGATACAGATTTACTGATACAGGGCAACAGTGATACAGACACACAGTGATACAGATTTACTGATACAGAGCAACAGTGATACAGATTTACTGATACAGAGCAACAGTGATACAGATTTACTGATACAGGGCAACAGTGATACAGACACACAGTGATACAGATTTACTGATACAGAGCAACAGTGATACAGATTTACTGATACAGAGCAACAGTGATACAGATTTACTGATACAGGGCAACAGTGATACAGACACACGTTGATATAGATTTACTGATACAGAGCAACAGTGATACAGATTTACTGATACAGAGCAACAGTGATACAGATTTACTGATACAGAGCAACAGTCATACAGATTTACTGATACAGGGCAACAGTGATACAGATTTACTGATACAGAGCAACAGTGATACAGATTTACTGATACAGAGCAACAGTCATACAGCTTTACTGATACAGAGCAACAGTCATACAGATTTACTGATACAGGGCAACAGTGATACAGATTTACTGATACAGAGCAAAAGTCATACAGATTTACTGATACAGGGCAACAGTGATACAGATTTACTGATACAAAGCAACAGTCATACAGATTTACTGATACAGGGCAACAGTGATACAGACACACAGTGATACAGATTTACTGATACAGAGCAACAGTGATACAGATTTACTGATACAGAGCAAGTCATACAGATTTACTGATACAGAGCAACAGTCATATAGATTTACTGATACAGGGCAACAGTCATACAGATTTACTGATACAGAGCAACAGTCATACAGATTTACTGATACAGGGCAACAGTGATACAGATTTACTGATACAAAGCAACAGTCATACAGATTTACTGATACAGGGCAACAGTGATACAGACACACAGTGATACAGATTTACTGATACAGAGCAACAGTGATACAGATTTACCGATACAGAGCAACAGTGATACAGATTTACTGATACAGGGCAACAGTGATATAGACACACAGTGATACAGATTTACTGATACAGGGCAACAGTGATACAGACACACAGTGATACAGATTTACTGATACAGAGCAACAGTGATAAAGATTTACCGATACAGAGCAACAGTGATACAGATTTACTGATACAGGGCAACAGTGATACAGATTTACTGATACAGGGCAACAGTGATACAGATTTACTGATACAGAGCAACAGTGATACAGATTTACTGATACAGGGCAACAGTGATACAGATTTACTGATACAGGGCAACAGTGATACAGACACACAGTGATACAGATTTACTGATACAGAGCAACAGTGATACAGATTTACTGATACAGAGCAACAGTGATACAGATTTACTGATACAGGGCAACAGTGATACAGATTTACTGATACAGAGCAACAGTGATACAGATTTACTGATACAGGGCAACAGTGATACAGATTTACTGATACAGGGCAACAGTGATACAGACACACAGTGATAAAGATTTACTGATACAGAGCAACAGTGATACAGATTTACTGATACAGAGCAACAGTGATATAGACACACAGTGATACAGATTTACTGATACAGGGCAACAGTGATACAGACACACAGTGATACAGATTTACTGATACAGAGCAACAGTGATACAGATTTACCGATACAGAGCAACAGTGATACAGATTTACTGATACAGGGCAACAGTGATACAGACACACAGTGATACAGATTTACTGATACAGAGCAACAGTGATACAGATTTACTGATACAGGGCAACAGTGATACAGACACACAGTGATACAGATTTACTGATACAGAGCAACAGTGATAAAGATTTACCGATACAGAGCAACAGTGATACAGATTTACTGATACAGGGCAACAGTGATACAGATTTACTGATACAGAGCAACAGTGATACAGATTTACTGATACAGGGCAACAGTGATACAGATTTACTGATACAGGGCAACAGTGATACAGACACACAGTGATACAGATTTACTGATACAGAGCAACAGTGATACAGATTTACTGATACAGAGCAACAGTGATACAGATTTACTGATACAGGGCAACAGTGATACAGATTTACTGATACAGAGAAACAGTGATACAGATTTACTGATACAGGGCAACAGTGATACAGACACACAGTGATACAGATTTACTGATACAGAGCAACAGTGATACAGATTTACTGATACAGGGCAACAGTGATACAGACACACAGTGATACAGATTTACTGATACAGGGCAACAGTGATACAGACACACAGTGATACAGATTTACTGATACAGAGCAACAGTGATACAGATTTACTGATACAGAGCAACAGTCATACAGATTTACTGATACAGGGCAACAGTGATACAGACACACAGTGATACAGATTTACTGATACAGAGCAACAGTGATACAGATTTACTGATACAGAGCAACAGTGATATAGACACACAGTGATACAGATTTACTGATACAGGGCAACAGTGATACAGACACACAGTGATACAGATTTACTGATACAGAGCAACAGTGATACAGATTTACCGATACAGAGCAACAGTGATACAGATTTACTGATACAGGGCAACAGTGATACAGACACACAGTGATACAGATTTACTGATACAGAGCAACAGTGATAAAGATTTACCGATACAGAGCAACAGTGATACAGACATACAGTGATACAGATTTACTGATACAGAGCAACAGTCATACAGATTTACTGATACAGAGCAACAGTCATACATATTTACTGATACAGGGCAACAGTGATACAGACACACATTGATATAGATTTACTGATACAGAGCAACAGTGATACAGACACACAGTGATATAGATTTACTGATACAGAGCAACAGTGATACAGACACACATTGATATAGATTTACTGATACAGAGCAACAGTGCTATAGATTTACTGATACAGAGCAACAGTGATACAGATTTACCGATACAGAGCAACAGTCATACAGATTTACTGATACAGGGCAACAGTGATACAGACACACAGTGATATAGATTTACTGATACAGAGCAACAGTCATACAGATTTACTGATACAGGGCAACAGTGATACAGACACACAGTGATACAGATTTACTGATACAGGGCAACAGTGATACAGACACACATTGATATAGATTTACTGATACAGAGCAACAGTGATGCAGATTTACTGATACAGAGCAACAGTGATACAGACACACATTGATATAGATTTACTGATACAGAGCAACAGTGATACAGACACACAGTGATATAGATTTACTGATACAGAGCAACAGTCATACAGATTTACTGATACAGAGCAACAGTGATACAGACACACATTGATATAGATTTACTGATACAGAGCAACAGAGATACAGATTTACCGATACAGAGCAACAGTCATACAGATTTACTGATACAAACACAGAGAGACAAAGGCACAGTGATAACAATACAGGCACCTAGTGATATAGACATATGATATAAAAACACATTGATATAGGTACTAGTGTTAATTTTTATGGCAATTTTCGATTGAGTCTTAGTTTTAGGGGTCAATTTATTAAGGTGCGGATGGACATGATACGTCGCACATCGATAAATGCCGACAGCACACAATGATATAGGTACACAGTGAAAACAGGCACACAATGATATAGGTACACAGTAAAACAGGCACACAGTGATATAGGTAAACAGTGATATAGGCACACAGTGATATAGGTACACAGTGATATAGGTACACAGTGATATAGGTACACAGTGATACAGGTAAACAGTGATACAGGTACACATAAGTGGCTGGTTATTGCTCCCTCAACCTCACGGTAGCAATTAGTGCTCCGAAAATTAACCAGAGATTTGAACTCTGGTTAATTTTCAGAAAGTGTCCCAAATGCCCTCAAAATAGAGGGCATTGTAGCTTTTAATTTTATTTTTTTTTACCTTTTTTTAAAAAATGTTTTAAAACAAATGCACTAGGTAGTTTTTGGGGTTTAAATTTAGTGGGAGTGGGGTGTTAGAAAATAAACGGCACTGGAAAGTGCCTTTACATTGCGGTCTATGGGGAACTGTGTGTTCCCAGTAAATATATACGTATATGCTTGTGGCAAACCTAGCCACTTCTGGACTATAACGTAAGAAAGCTTGTCTATAGGCTGTATATTGTGCTATGTAGATGTGACAGACCCTTCTGTCAGCACTGAAAGAGTTAACTGTGTTCAGCTTTAGCCTCAACTATTGTGCACTGTCATTAATGTTATTAATACACAGTCCATTGTTTAATCACCCTCAGAGAGCAAATGCTTAGGTGATAAGAAAAGCCAAATGTATCTTGTGTTTAAATTGTTATCAGCTTAAGCAAGGTAAATCTATTGTATCATGTCAAGGGTGTGTTCCCTTCATCTAATGTACAACATTCTTTCAACCCCCCTTCTGGGGGGGGTCAGACCTGCATAAATACTGGGCATATGAGCCTTAATAAAAGTCATTCTGTTTAAAACCTGAAAACTGGCTGGGTTGTGAATTGCTGATTCCCTATGCAGGACATTGTTCCCTGGTGTTAACCCTTGGTATCCGGTTGGTACCGTTACAATTGGTGGCAAGCGACGGAATGAACCTTATCGCCCAGAAGAGCAACTACACAAGCCAGTAACCTCAGGAAGAGGGGGATTACTACAATACTGACTAAGATGGAAGGAGTACCAGGGACCGAAGTGAATGGAGATGGATTATTCTAAGCTAAAGAGACAAACGTAAAAGGAACTGCTAGAAGCCAGGGGAAAGATAGGCAGCAGCAAACCCAAGGCTATATTAATTGCTGAGCTGATGGAGGGAGACAGAGCTCGCAGCGCTACGCCTCCAGCAGCCATGGAGGAGACCCTATACCAGAGGGAAATGAGGACCAGGCTGGAATTTTTACCCCAACCTGTACCACGGGATATGCTATCCGTGGTAATGGCAGATGTGCAGGAGTACGTGATGGCACACAGTCCGCGGAATGCATCCTCCCGAGCAGAATCCATTTTGGACGCACTCAGCAACCCAGTAAGACCTAAAATCCCATACCATGCATTTAAAATGTTTTGTGAGGAGAAGGATGAGATTGATGGGTATTTACAGGATTTTGAGAGACTGTGCGAGTTACATGATTTGGAGCAGTCCGTATGGGTGCCGGTGCTAGCAGGCAAGCTAGCCGGTAGGGCAGCGGAAGCGTATCGCGCTGTACCCAGGGAGGACAGCAAGGATTACGCTAAAGTGAAGAGAGCGATCTTGGAAAGATATGCCATTACCTCAGAGGCATACCGGCGCAAGTTTAGAGGCCTGCGCAAGCCAGAAAGAGATTCACATGCAGAGTGGGCCCACAAGCTGGATCAAGCATCTCAAGGGTGGATACAGGCCAGCCAAGCTACCACCATGGAAGAATTGCGACAACTGATGCTGTTGGAGCAATTCTTTAACGGCTTGTCCCCAGAAGCCCAAGAATGGGTGAGAGATCGAAAACCCCTCACCTTAACCGAAGCAGCCAGATTAGCAGACCAGCATTTTGATGCCAGGAGGCACCATGGACTACAGCCTAACAACGGACGGGCGAATATACAATGCCACACCTGCAAGCAGTGGGGACATATGGCACGTGAGTGCACCCAAAATCGGAGCAGACAAGCTTGGAACCAGGTCAGACAGAACCAGGCCCCAAGGGCGGCTGCTCACCATTACCAAACGGAGCCAGCCGCTCATGAGGTGTTGAGCACCCAAGCCGAGGAACCCCTGGGAATTCTGCATGAGGTGATGTCGGTCCGGGCCGCCGATAACTGGCAACATCCCCGCCAGCTGGGGACCGTAGAGGGGAAGGAGGTCCAGGGACTTCGGGATTCGGGAGCTACTTTAACCCTGATAGCTCCCCATTTGGTGCCGGATACAGTACACACGGGCGGATCCGTGGCAGTACGAGGAGCAGGGGGAGCGGTATACCGATTGCCCACTGCTAGAGTGGAGTACAGACCCCCAGTCACCCCAGCAGCGGCCAGTTACCAGCCCCCGGCGCACCGCTATACTACGCGGCCTCCGGCCACGAACTACCCTCAGAGAGCCCGGTTCAATTCGCGGGGCTACTCACAACCTATTCGGTGCTTTGGATGTAAGCGACTAGGGCACAAAAGACCAGAGTGTCCCCTAAACGCAGCAAATCAAGCACAGTCCTGGAGAAGACCCGCCGGCGGAATCCCACATAATTCTCAGCCTGCGGCCCGCTACGTAGAGGCGCCAGAATGCTGGGGCAGCCTACATGAAGCAGACCCCGTGCAAGCTGCCCACCGGAATAACCGGCAGCGGGTTAAAGTGAATGGGAAGGAGGTCAGTGGTCTACGGGATACTGGTGCTACCATGACCTTGCTTCAAGAGAACTTGGTGTCTGAGAAACAGCACACTGGAGACACTATGGCTGTGAGGGTATTAGGGGGCACTGTGTTCCGCCTACCTGTTGCCAGGGTACATTTGGATTGGGGAGTGGGCGCTAGACTTGTGAATGTGGGGGTCAAGAAGGACTTACCTGCTGATGTTCTCCTTGGAAATGACTTGGCCCCCCTTGTTTCTGCCTATGCTCCCATGGATCCCGCTGATGTTAACCCTTTGACTACCCAAGCCCAGTCCCTCTGGGAAGAGACGCTTCCATGTTTGGGGTGGGGGCAGTACTGAGCCAAGTTGGAGCAGATGGCGGAGAACACCCCGTAGCTTACTTGAGCCGAAAGTTGCCCCGGACATCCCCAAGCCGATCCGTTGGGATCAGACTGTGTATGCCGGCTTGGTTCTGGGGGAGCATTGTGGCAAACCTAGCCACTTCTGGACTATAACGTAAGAAAGCTTGTCTATAGGCTGTATATTGTGCTATGTAGATGTGACAGACCCTTCTGTCAGCACTGAAAGAGTTAACTGTGTTCAGCTTTAGCCTCAACTATTGTGCACTGTCATTAATGTTATTAATACACAGTCCATTGTTTAATCACCCTCAGAGAGCAAATGCTTAGGTGATAAGAAAAGCCAAATGTATCTTGTGTTTAAATTGTTATCAGCTTAAGCAAGGTAAATCTATTGTATCATGTCAAGGGTGTGTTCCCTTCATCTAATGTACAACATTCTTTCAACCCCCCTTCTGGGGGGGGTCAGACCTGCATAAATACTGGGCATATGAGCCTTAATAAAAGTCATTCTGTTTAAAACCTGAAAACTGGCTGGGTTGTGAATTGCTGATTCCCTATGCAGGACATTGTTCCCTGGTGTTAACCCTTGGTATCCGGTTGGTACCGTTACAATGCTTTTATACATATACACATATTAACACATAAATATATATGTAAATATATATTTATATTTGCTGCCATTGCTGTGCTACTTACCTCCTCCAATGGCGCTGAAGTTCTGATGCCGTCTCTGACGGCATCAGAATGACGCTCCCATAGGAGCTTATGGAAGCATACTCTCATGAGCGCAATTTTTCCCAGTGATGCAGTTCCCATAGACCGAAATGTAAATACATATGTATATGACTATATACATTTATATTTATGTGTTAATATGTGTATATATATATTCATATACAAATATATTTACTAACTGCTGCCCATCACTGCGCTACTTACCCCCTTCGCTGCGCAGCCTATGGAAGCATGCTCTCGTGAGCACAATGCTTTCTAGCAATACGAATGCGAGCTTGCGTTCACATTGCGATTAACTTGTAATACCAGCACACATTATCATGCACTGGTATTACAAAGCGGAGCGCTCATATTGCTTGCTCACAATCGATATTTAGCGCTCCACTTGCAATCTGGCCCTTAGGGGCTGATTTATCATGTGTCTGGCGGACATGATCCGCTATAGTGATCATGTCCGCCAGACATCAATAAATGCCGACAGCATATGCTGTTGGTATTTATCATTGCACAAGCAGTTCTGGTGAACTGCTTGTGCAATGCCGCCCCCTGCAAATTTGCGGCCAATTTGGCTGCTAGCAGGGGGTGTCAATCCACCCGATCATATGCGATCGGCGGGTTGCTCTCCGCCGCCTCTGAGGCTTGCGTGGAAACAGATGTATTTGGCCCTATTCGGGCCGTGATAAATCGGCCCCTTAGTATTTTGTTCCTTTTTTGATCCTTTATATAACACTTAAAATTGACATTGTATATTTGTTTGATATTTATTTTGTATTAATAATTGTTTTTTTATCTAATACATTTTATTGACACGTATAGAGGAGAGAAACCTATTCTTGCATGGTTCTGGGTCTGATACTTCAGTATGTAATCCCACTCTAGCAGTGAGTACAACTGTACTACCATTTACTTGCCCTGTGTGTTTGATAGGTAGGTACTAATGCACGGCATTCCAAAGCATCTAGCAGAGGTCATGGGGGGCCCCGACATTCATCCAGTATAAAGATAAATCTTTGTGTTAGACCATTTAAAATATAAACACTTTACAGTCCCTGTGATAAGTGACAATTTAGAGAGGGAGGACAGGTGGTATTTGATACCAGACAGAAGACAAAGTCAGCTTTGTTATTGGGTGATTTAGAAGACCTCAAAAAATGTGCCTGGTAGATTAAAAAGTCTAATCTCTGAAATCTATAGGAGGAAGATGACAGACTAATAAAGTGAGACAAAATATTGCACACACAGGAGTGTGTGTCCGAAATATACACAGACCTTCATGTGTATCTGTGTTACATGCTGAGCATATGAGTTATATACATGCAAGAGCAATGTCTGTTATACACAGTGCAGTATTTGTTTGCATTATACACAGAGCAGTGTGTGTGTGTCTGTATTATACACAGAGCAGTGTGTGTCTGTATTATACACAGAGCAGTGTGTGTGTATCTGTATTATACACAGAGCAGTGTGTGTGTATTTGTATTATACACAGAGCAGTGTGTGTGTCTGTATTATACACAGAGCAGTGTATGTATCTGTATTATACACAGAGCAATGTGTGTGTCTGTATTATACACAGAGCAGTGTGTGTGTCTGTATTATACACAGAGCAGTGTGTGTGTCTGTATTATACACAGAGCAGTGTGTGTCTGTATTATACACAGAGCAGTGTGTGTGTGTCTGTATTATACACAGAGCAGTGAGTGTGTCTGTATTATACACAGAGCAGTGTGTGTGTCTGTATTATACACAGAGCAGTGTGTGTGTCTGTATTATACACAGAGCAGTGTGTGTGTCTGTATTATACACAGAGCAGTGTGTTTGTATTATACACAGAGCAGTGTGTGTGTCTGTATTATACACAGAGCAGTGTGTGTGTCTGTATTATACACAGAGCAGTGTATGTATCTGTATTATACACAGAGCAGTGTGTGTCTCTGTATTATACACAGAGCAGTGTGTGTCTCTGTATTATTCACAGAGCAGTGTATGTATCTGTATTATACACAGAGCAGTGTGTATCTCTGTATTATACACAGAGCAGTGTGTGTGTCTGTATTATACACAGAGCAGTGTGTGTGTCTGTATTATACACAGAGCAGTGTGTGTGTCTGTATTATACACAGGTCAGTGTGTCTCTGTATTATACACAGAGCAGTGTATGTATCTGTATTATACATAGAGCAGTGTGTGTCTGTATTATACACAGAGCAGTGTGTGTCTTTGTATTATACACAGAGCAGTGTGTGTGTCTGTATTATACACAGAGCAGTGTGTGTATCTGTATTATACACAGAGCAGTGTGTGTCTGTATTATACACAGTGCAGTGTGTGTATGTATTATACACAGAGCATTGTGTGTCTGTATTATACACAGAGCAGCGTGTGTCTGTATTATACACAGAGCAGTGTGTGTGTGTCTGTATTATACACAGAGCAGCGTGTGTCTGTATTATACACAGAGCAGTGTGTGTGTCTGTATTATACACAGAGCAGCGTGTGTCTGCATTATACACAGAGCAGTGTGTGTCTGTATTATACACAGAGCAGTGTGTGTATCTGTATTATACATAGAGCAGTGTGTGTGTCTGTATTATACACAGAGCAGTGTGTGTGTCTGTATTATACACAGAGCAGTGTGTGTGTCTGTATTATACACAGAGCAGTGTGTGTATCTGTATTATACACAGAGCAGTGTGTGTGTCTGTATTATACACAGAGCAGTGTGTTTGTATTATACACAGAGCAGTGTGTGTGTGTCTGTATAATACACAGAGCAGTGTGTGTCTGTATTATACACAGAGCAGTGTGTGTCTGTATTAAACACAGAGCAGTGTGTTTGTATTATACACAGAGCAGTGTGTTTGTATTATACACAGAGCAGCGTGTGTCTGTATTATACACAGAGCAGTGTGTGTGTCTGTATTATACACAGAGCAGTGTGTGTGTGTGTCTGTATTATACATAGCACAGTGTGTGTCTGTATTATACACAGAACAGTGAGTGTGTCTGTATTATATATAGCACAGTGAGTGTGTCTGTATTATACACAGAGCAGTGTGTGTCTGTATTATACACAGAGCAGTGTGTGTTTGTATTATACATAGAGCAGTGTGTGTGTCTGTATTATACATAGAGCAGTGTGTTTGTCTGTATTATTCACAGAGCAGTGTATGTCTGTATTATACACAGAGCAGTGTGTGTGTCGGTATTATACACAGAGCAGTGTGTGTGTGTCTGTATTATACACAGAGCAGTGTGTGTGTCTGTATTATACACAGAGCAGTGTGTCTGTATTATACATAGAGCAGTGTGCGTGTCTGTATTATACACAGAGCAATGTGTGTGTCTGTATTATACACAGAGCAGTGTGTGTGTCTGTATTATACATAGAGCAGTGTGTGTGTCTGTATTATACACAGAGCAGTGTGTGTGTCTGTATTATACATAGAGCAGTGTGTGTCTGTATTATACATAGAGCAGTGTGTGTCTGTATTATACATAGAGCAGTGTGTGTGTCTGTATTATACACAGAGCAGTGGGTGTCTGTATTATAGAAGACGTGCATGTGTTTCTGTGTTACATGCTGAGCAATTGAGTGTGTATATGTATTGTACACAAAACATACACGGAGCAATGTACATCTCTGTTATATACAGAGCCTTGTGTGTCTGTATTATACACAGAACTGTGTATGTGTCTGTATTATATCCCGACCTTCATGTGTATCTGTGTTACATGATGAGTGTCTGGGTGTGTATATGTATTATATACAGAACAAACAAGGAGCAATGTGTATCTCTTTTATACACAGACAATGGGGCCGATTTATTACATGGCGGGAGGACATGATTCGCTAGCAGGGGGTGTCAATCGTCCAGATCGTATCTGATCGACCGCTGCTTCTTAACTCCTGATTCCGGCGAACAACATAGTATATTCGTATTAGCAAATGTCAAATATGTACAGTAAATACATAGTTAAAATCTTTATTAAATATGAATAGTAAATAATATTGAAAAAAAAATGCTGTTACAGAATCCTTTGAAGGGCCTCATTGCAAATTCTGTGACTTCCGTTTTAAAATGCTGTAATTTGCCTAAACTAGCTATTAAAGGGACAGTCAAGTCCAAAATAACCTTTCATGTTTCAAATAGGGCATGTAATTTTAAACAACTTTCCAATTTACTTTTATCACCAACTTTGCTTTGTTCTTTTGGTATTATTAGTTGGAAGCTAAACCTAGGAAGGCTCATATGATAATTTCTAAGCCCTTGAAGGCCGCCTCTTATCACATGCTTTTTAATTTGCTTTTCACAACAGGGGAGAGCTAGTTCATGTAAACCATATAGATAACATTATGATCACACCCGTGGATTGTGGCAGACGCTGCACTAATTGTCTACAATTAAAGTCAATAGATAATATATAAAATGTCATGTGATCAGGGGGCTGTCAGAAGATGCTTAGATAAAAGGTAATCACAAAGGTAAAAAGTATAACTGTGTTGGTTATCCAAAACTGTGGAATTGGTAATAAAGGGATTATCTATCTTTTTAAACATCAGGTGTTGACTGTCCCTTTAAGGGCTAGATTACAAGTGTTCAGCTAATTTATTGCGCGCCCATTTACGGGCACTCAATAAATAACCAGCCATTACAGGTAGCTAGTTATTGCTACCGTGAGCTCTAGTTCATTTTCTAAATGTGCTTGAAATTCCCCGCAAATTTCAGTGTAAGGTTGTTGTTTTTTTTTTGTTTTTTTTTAAATGTAGTATTTGTTAGGGGTTAAAGTGAGTGGGTGTGGGGTGTTAGAAAAAAAAACGGCACTGAAAAGTGCCTTTACATAGTGGTCTATGGGGAACTGTGTGTTTTCTATAAATATATATGTCATGAGATGCAGGGCACATGCAGGACACAGCAAAGATGGTACAACTCTATTTTATTGTAGAGCATGGAAACACACATCTGGTAGCATTGATTTCACTAAGTAACTGCGACACAGACAAACGGACCTAAGCCCCGCCCCCAATCTGGTGACGTCACTTCCCACTCTCATCACAATATATGTATATTTAATATTTGCTGCACAACTTAACCCCTTTCGGTGCGCTAGTTCTCATCCTGTGTCTGACGGCATGAGAACGAGGCTCCCATTGGAGCCTATGGAAGTGCTCTCTCATGAGCGCAATCCTTTGATGCAATGCGAACATGAGGTTACTTTCGCATTGCATCTCACTTGTAATACCAGCACACATTTGCGTGCGCTGGTATTACTAAGTGGAGAGCAAATATCGATTTCGCTGAAGCAATATTTTGCACTGAACTTGTAATCTGGCACTAAATTGTGCTGCCTTTTGACAACCTAGTTTACAGATGTTGCCTTTTGGGCTCATTCTATAAGCAGGGTCATGGAAAAGAAGCACGTACAGAGTACAGAAATGATATTTCAGTCTGCATTAATACAGAGAACGACCAGTGAAAAGCATATCCTTGGGAATACAGGAGATAATAGAAGGTCCTTGGGGATGTTTATCAGCAAACAAAGCAAGCATCAGATAATGAAGATCTATTATCAAGTCCTCAGATACAAACACACAGCAGTAACAAACAATCTCAGTATCAAGACAAGTCATAATTGTCCTTATTAGACTGAGCGAATTCTTATTTTGAATATGACGCTTTTTTTAAATTTATTTTTTAGTGTTTACATTAAAGAAATATTTGAAACAGTTTTTTTGCAAGAATATATGTAGTTTCGTGGTCCGTGCTAATCCTTATGGGGTTTACAGTGTATTTTAGTGGTAAAAAAGGAATGGCTTTACACATACTAGAAGAATTAAAGGAATTGAAAACCCAATATTTTTCTTTCATGATTCAGATAGAGCGTGTCATTTTAAACAACTTTCCAAATTCTTCTATTATGTAATTTGCTTCATTCTCTTGGTATCCTTTCAACAAAGAAAACGAAGACAACTAAGCAAATTAGAAAATAGAAGTAAACTGGAATGTTGTTTAAAATTGCACGCTCTATCTGAATCATAAAACAAAAAAATGTAGGTTTTGTGTCCCTTTAAATACTAAGGGCCACGCAATTTAGAGCTTCCGCTTGCATGCAAACACCGCCAGAAGTAAACTTGTAACGTGCCCGGGTTAACGTGCGTATTACAGGTTGAAAGTAAAAAAAAATTTTGTGCGAACGAAGGCCGACACATACTAACCTCGCTAACTTCTTATCCCCATAGACTTCAATAGAGAGAGCAACTTGAATAAACCTAACACTTATCGCTCTCACACTAACCCGACACAGCATTAGACCTACAGTGCTATCCTGAAGTGAGTAATAAATATTTATAAATATTTGTTTTTATATATATCTTATGTTTTTATTTTTTAATAAAATTATATCTATATCTATATGAATATATACACACATATATATATATATATATATATATATACGGTATATATATAATATTTAGAAATATAAACCATATTTTAATATTCAAATGAGTATCTATACTATAATTGGGTTTGTAAGGTAATGGATCCGTCACTGTCGGCAGTTGTACACGCATCCTTAAAGGAATGTTGGCAGCGCTAGGCAGCCAACAGAATGTTGGCTGCACGCGCAGCCAAAATAATTCACCTAGATGCAGTGAAGGCAAACGGAACATTACAAAAAAAATAATAATCGCCCGCAATAAGTATTAAAAAAAAAATAACCACCCGCAATAAGTAATAAGAAAAAAAAATAACCGCCAGCAATAAGTATTTTTAAAAAATCAACAAACCGCCCGTGCAAACTATTAAGAAAAAAATAAACTAACCGCCCGCTTAAAGTATTAAGAAAAAAAATAAAATTATTAACCCCTAAATCAGCCAACCACAACAACTACCTAATACATCTATTAACCCCTAATCCACCAACCACCCACAACACATTAAACCTAATTTACCTATTAACTCATAAACCGCCAACCCCCACAACACAAAAAAAAATATTTAATGTCTAAGCCCCCTAACCTAACACCCCCTAAATTAACCCCTTAATTACATAAAAAAATACATTACGATTAAAATAAAGAAAAATACATTACATTAATCAAAAATTACAGAAAATAAAAATAAGGCTAACATTACAAAAAAATAAAAAAAAGCTAACATTACAAAAAATAATAAATAACACTATACAAAATAAAAAAAATTAAACCTAATCCCTATGAAAATAAAAAAGCACACCCTAATCTAAGAATAAACTACCAATAGCCCTTAAAAGGACTTTTTGTAGGGCATTGCCCTAAAGAAATCAGCTCTTTTATATTAAAAATAAACAAAGTCCCCCCTAACAGTAAAACCCCCCACCTACCAAACCCCCCAAAATAAAAATAAAAAACTAATTCTAATAAGCCTAAACTACCCATTGCCCCTAAAGGGGCATTTGTATGGGCATTGCCCTTAAAAGGGCATTCAGCTCTTTTTCACTGCCCTGAAAAGGGCATTCAGCTCTTTTGCAAATTTGCCCAATAAACCCTAATCTAAACAAACAAAAAACACCCCAAAAATTAAATAAAAACTAACTAACACTAAAGCCCCAAATAGGTACTCACGGTTTCAGAAGTCCGGTGGAGAAGGTCTTCTTCCAGGCGGGTCCATCATCTTCATCCACAGCGAAGGCGGAGCAGAGGTCCGGAGCGGTCTTCCCAGATGTGGCGATCCTCGGCGGTGGTCACCTGTTGGGGCGTCGGTGGTCCTCAGCGGCGGCGGTGGTCCCTGGCCGGCATGGAGGCTCCTCTTCATCTGATGTCCGTTGTTTACTGAATATTGAATGCAAGGTATCGCAATCAATTTGGGGTACCTTGCATTCCTATTGGCTGAATTTTTCAAAACAGCCAATAGGATTAGAGCTACTGAAATCCTTTTGGCTGTTCAAATAAGCCAATAAGATTTCAGTAGCTCTCATCCTATTTCAAAATCAGCCAATAGGATGAGAGGTACTGAAATCTTATTAGCTAATTTGAACAGCCAATAGGATTTCAGTAGCTCAGTAGCTCTAATCTTATTGTCTTTTTTGAAAAATTCAGCCAATAGAAATGCAAGGTACCCCAAATTGATTGCGGTACCTTGCATTCAATATTCAGTATACGATGGACATCGGATGAAGAGGAGCCTCCATGTGTCAGGGTGCCAGGAATCAGACTGAGACGAGAAGTGCAAAAATAATCACACTTTTATTAATAGCAAAAAATAATAAAAAGTCCACAAGTCAAATAACAAGCCAGGAATCAAAACCAGAGCTGGTAGTCAGGAGCCAAAGCGAATAGTCAGAGAAGCCAGAATCAGGAACAAGGAAAACAGCAGAGTCAGGAACAAGCCAGGGATCAGGAACCAGGAAGGACGTCAGGCAGCCAGGTAATACACAGGAACTCTCACAAACAGGTCTGAGACAACGCAAAGGCAAAGCATACTGAACAGAGGCCCTTTAAATAATAAGTGATGACATCACAATTCTGAGACTGCATCCTGAAAAAACCCTGACACCATGCCGCCGAGGACCGCCGCCGCCGAGGACCGCCGCCACAGAGGGCCGCCGCCACAGATGACTACCGCCAAGGATCGCCACATCTGGGAAGACCGCTCCAGACCTCTCGCAACGCCGCATTTGCTGTGGATGAAGATGATGGACCCGTCTGGAAGAAGACCTTCTCCACCGGACTTCTGAAACTGTGAGTACCTATTTGGGGCTTTAGTGTTTTTTGTTTTTTAGATTAGGGTTTATTGGGCAATTTCCAAAAGAGCTGAATACCCTTTTAAGGGCAGTGAAAAAGAGCCGAATGCCCTTTTAAAGGCAATGCGCATACTTATACCCCTTTAGGGGCAATGGTTAGTTTAGGTTTATTAGTGTTAGGTTTAGAGGATGAGAGCTACTAAAATCTTATTGGATTATTTGAACAGCCAATAGGATTTCAGTAGCTCTAATCCTATTGGCTGTTTTGAAAAATTCAACCAATAGGAATGCAAGGCACCTCAAATTGATTGAGATACTTTGCATTCAATATTCATTATACGGTGGACATCATATGAAGAGGAGCCCCCATGCCGCCAAGGACCACCGCCGCCGCTGAGGGCCGCCACCACAGATGACCACCGCCGAGGATCGCCACATCTGGGAAGACCGCTCCGGACCTCCGCTCTGTGCCACCTTCGCTGTGGATGAAGATGATGGACCCATCTGGAAGAAGAACTTCTCTGCCGGACTTCTGAAACCGTGAGTACCTATTTGGGGCTTTAGTGGGTTTTTTTTGTTTGTTTGTTTTTTTTAGATTAGGGTTTATTGGGCAATTTGCAAAAGAGCTGAATACCCTTTTAAGGGCAGTGAAAAAGAGCTGAATGCCCTCTTAAAGGCAATTTCCATACAAATGCCCCTTTAGGGGCAATGGGTAGTTTAGGTTAATTAGTTTTAGTTTTTTTTATTTTGGTGGGTGGGGGGTTTTACTGTTAGAGGGGACTTTGTTTATTTTTAATGTAAAATAGCTGATTTCTTTAGGGCAATGCCCTACAAAAAGCCCTTTTAAGGTATTAGTTTAGGTTTTATTTTATTATTTTGGATAGCTTTGTTTATTTTTTTCTGTATTTTTACTTTTTCTTTTTTCTAGCTTGGGGGGGGGGGTTGTATTTTTAATACATAGACTGCCCTCTGGGCAGGGTTATCAACTAGTTTAATATACATTGCATTTAATGCAAATAAACATCAGATTTTTATTATATTTCTATCTACTATTAATTTGTCATTTTTATAGTGTGAAAAGGGTTATTCATAGTGGGATCTGGAGAAGACACTTAAAATAGTGTGTCACACTATCTCATAGTACTTGACAGCTGTGATACAGATAAACTCAAACCCAGTGATACAAGCACAATTTTCAGCGTTGAGGCGATATGAATTTGCCATTTTCATTGTTTATTGTCTGTACTTTTTTCATTATTGTTTCGGTGAATATAGCCCTATACTTATAATGTGCCTGTCCTGTTTGGCTGATCACACATTTACGGGCCTATCTTCAATGATTAAATTCAACGTCTAAAAGGGCTTTATATAAAACCCTAGACAACACAATTTTGACTTATTACTGGGTACCCAAAAAAATGTAAAATGTAAATTTTATCTTGCACATACGTGATCAGAAGAAGATTACCCATCTCCATATGGGATGCTATTAGGAAGTAACATCACTAAACAAAAAAATCTACCTGCTTGATAAATTCTTTAAAAAATTTGTAATAATCACTTTTACACTAATAAAAACGATTGAACACCTTAAAGGACCATTAAAGGGACAGTATACACTCATTTTCATATAACTGCATGAAATAGACACTACTATAAAGAATAAGATTCATAGATACTGATATAAAAATCCAGTAGAAAACTGTTTAAAAACTTACTTATAAGTTCTAAGTTTAGCTCTGTTGAAAAGGCAGCTGGAAAGCCCACTGCAAATGGCAAATAAGACACTCCCCCCTCCCCCTTCTTTTGCATATGAAAAGACCCTTTACACAAACAGGAGCAAGCTGGAGTAGGTAGCTGTCGGTATTCTCTTAAAACTTTGGGGCTTGGTTAGGAGTCTGAAAATCAGAGCAATGTTATTTAAAAATAAGCAAAACTATACATTTTTTAACAAAAAAAAACTTTATGGGCTATATAAAAAGATCATCTACAAAACATTTATGCAAAGAAAAAATAAGTGTATAATGTCCCTTTAACCCTTTAAGGACACAGCTTTCAGTTTGCTCAATTGTTTTATGACGGAAAAATTCCGTCATATGTCCTTAAGAGGTTAAGTACAGCAGAATTGCATAATCAAAATGTACATAATAAAAGACAATACAATAGCACTTGCTCTCAATTTTAAATAAGCAGTACATCTTTTTAGGCAGATTTGAAAATTTCTTTCCAATTTTTGCCCCTTGTAACATGTGACAGCCATTGGCCAATCATAGACTATATATACAGTGTTAACTCTTGCACATGCTCAGTAGGAGGTGGCGCTTCAGTATGTGTGCATATAAAAAGACTGTGTGCAATGATAGTGGAATGCCCTTCATGGGCTTGGAACGCCACTAAGGGTTAATGATTGGAGGAGATGGGAATGGAAAATGTGTGAGTGGGGAGGGTATAAGCGCCTACTGTGTGAAGGAATGGAAATGTGTATGGGTGTGTGTTAAGGGTACTAGAAACCATTTTGCAGGTTAGGGTTTGGACTTACCTGCTTTTTTAAATGGGGATGTATGAAGCTTCCAGACCTCTTTCTGCTTTATGCTGAAGATCTCTGAGGTTGACCCCCCTCCCACCCTGGTGGTTTTTTTTTGGTCGGCTTGCATTATATGGCTTCCTTAGGGATGCTACAGAAGTCATGGCTGGGGTAGGGCTATTCGAGCTTGCCCTTAGTAAATACATGGATGTTCATTTTTTTGGTATCCCCTTGATGCTAGTTGGTTGCATACCAACCTTTGGGCGGAGCGATGGGTAGGCTGAAGGGAGGAACGACCCACCCTAGGCGCGGGCCAAGGTTGCTCATCTCTGCATGTAGGCAGACCAGTAGAACTCATTATCTTGCCCTTAATACTGCTTAGGGAAGAGTTGCTCGGGACGGCTCTTAAAGGGACACTGAACCCAAATTTTTTCTTTTGTGATTCAGATAGAGCATGCAATTTTAAGCAACTTTCTAATTTACTCCTATTATCAATTGTTCTTTGTTCTCTTGCTATCTTTATTTGAAAAATAATGCATCTAAGCTTTTTTTTTTGGTTCAGAACTCTGGAGAGTACTTTTTTATGAATTTATCCACCAATCAGCAAGAATAACCCAGGTTGTTCACCAAAAATGGGCTGGCATCTAAACTTACATTCTTGCATTTCAAATAAAGATACCAAGAGAATGAAGAAAATTTGATAATAGGAGTAAATTAGAAAGTTGCTTAAAATTTCATGCTCTATCTGAATCACAAAAGAAAAAATTGGGGTTCAGTGTCCCTTTTAAGCTTGACGTAAATTTGTTAGGGACTCAATTACCGCCATGTTAAAGGGACACTGAATCCAATTTTTTTATTTTGTGATTCAGATAGAGCATGCAATTTTAAGCAACTTTCTAATTTACTCCTATTATCAATTTTTCTTTGTTCCCGTACTATCTTTATTTGAAAAAGAAGGCATCTAAGCTTTTTTTTTTTTTTTTTGGTTCAGAACTCTGGATAGCACTTTTTTATTGGTGGATGAATTTATCCACCAATCAGCAAAGACAACCCAGGTTGTTCGCCAAAAATGGGCCGGCATCTAAACTTACATTATTGCATTTCAAATAAAGATACCAAGAGAATGAAGACAATTTGATAATAGGAGTAAATTAGAAAGTTGCTTAAAATTTCATGCTCTATCTGAATCACGAAAGAAAAAATTTGGGTTCAGTGTCCCTTTAAATATATATAAACAGTTTAGTCAGTTTTAACAATTGGTTTAAGGATGACCTTTAATAAACGCAACCGATGTTGGTCTTTTACCTTTCATGGGCCCGATCCGATATGCAGCATCGCCCGCAAAAGCCGGCGACGCCAAATTTTGCACTGGTTTGGTATCCTATATACGGCGTAACCTAGAAGTTACGCTCGTATATTTCTGCCTTCGGCCGTAGTTTTTTGGCCCATAGACAGGTATACCAAACCAGCGCAGTTTGGTATCCAATATACAGCGTAAGGACTTACGTGGCGAAAATGGAGAAATCTTACTCCATTTTCACCTCGCCACAAAATGCAGGCGTAGTAAGCCTTGCGCTGTGTATTGGAGCCCCGTAACTCCCTAAACTGGCTGCAAAATAAAACCTAACGCATGCGCAATGTCTATCTACCTGTCAACTGCGATCCCCTGCCGCATCCCTAATAAAGTGTTTAACCCCTAAAACACCGCTGCCACCTATAATAAATGTATTACCCCCTAAAATACTAAAATGTCCCTACCCTAAACTAAATTAAAAATAGCCCTAAAAAGGGCCTTTTGCGGGGCATTGCCCCAAAGTAATCAGCTCTTTTACCAGCCCTTAAAAGGGCCTTTTGCGGGGCATTGTCACAAAGTAATCCGCTCTTTTACCTGTAATCTAATCCCCCTTCACCGCCGCCACCTATATTAAATATATTAACCCCTAATCTGACCCCCCTACACCGCCGCCACCTATTTAAACTATATTACCCCCTAATATGATCCCCCTACACCGCCGCCACCTATTTAAACTATATTACCCCCTAATGTGAGCCCCCTACACCGCCGCCACCTATTTAAACTATATTAACCCCTAATGTGAGCCCCCTACACCGCCGCCACCTATATTATATCTACTTCCCCCTAATCTGACCCCCTTACACCGCCGCCACCTATATTAAAATTATTAACCCCTAAAATACTAAAATTTCCCTACCACTAAACCTAAGTCTAACCCTACAAATAGCCCTGAAAAGGGCCTTTTGCGTGGCATTGCCCCAAAGTAACCAGCTCTTAAAAGGGCCTTTTGCGGGGCATTGCCCCAAAGTAATCAGCTCTTTTACCAGCCCTTTAAAGGGTCTTTTGCGGGGCATTGTCACAAAGTAATCAGCTCTTTTACCTGTAATCTAATCCCCCTACACTGCCGCCACCTATAATAAATGTATTACCCCCTAATCTAATCCTCCTACACCGCCGCCACCTATATTAAATATATTAACCCCTAATCTGACCCCCCTACACCGCCACCACCTATATTAACTATATTAACCCTAATTATATTAGGGTTAATATAGTTAATATAATTATTATATTATATATATTATTAATATAGTTAACCCTATCTAACTCTAACACCCCTAACTTAATTATTATTAAAATAAATCTAAATAATATTAATAATATTAACTAAATTATTCCTATTTAAATCTGAATACTTACCTATAAAATAAACCCTAAAATAGCTACAATATAATTAATAATTACATTGTAGCTATTTTAGGGTTTATATTTATTTTACAGGTAACTTGGTATTTATTTTAACTAGGTACAATAGCTATTAAATAGTTAATAACTATTTAATAGCTACCTAGTTAAAATAATTACCAAATTACCTGTAAAATAAATCCTAACCTAAGTTACAAATACACCTACACTATCAATAAATTAATTAAATAAACTACAAATATCTAAACTAAAATACAATTAAATACACTAAACTAAATTACAAAAACAAACAAACACTAAATTACAAAAAAATAAAAAAAGATTACAAGAATTTTAAGCTAATTACACCTAATCTAAGCCCCCTAATAAAACAACAAAGCCCCCCAAAATAAAAAAATTACCCTACCCTAATCTAAATTACAAAAAGTAATCAGCTTTATTACCAGCCCTTAAAAGGGCCTTTTGTGGGGCATAGCCCCAAAGTAATCAGCTCTTTTACCTGTAAAAAAAAAAGAACAACCCCCCATTACAACTCACCACCCACATACCCCTACTCTAACCCACCCAATCCCCCCTTAAAAAACCTAAGTCTAACCCCCAAGTGCTCCTTACCTGTCCTGAAGACCGGCAGAGAAGGTCCTGTTCCAGGCGGAGAAGTCTTCTTCCAGGCGGCGACCTCTTCTTCTTCCAGGATCCAGCCGGCGCGGAGCGGAGGAGTTGAAGACCGATGACCGCGGAGCTGAAGACCGTCCATCTGGAACTGAAGACCGGCGATGCTGGAACTGAAGATCGGCGACGCTGGAACCGAAGACTGGAGCCGGAGCGTGGAGGATCCTCTTCATACGATCGCCGCCGTGCACTGAATAGGAATTCAAGGTACGCGATTAAAAATGGCGTCCCTTGAATTCCTATTGGCTGATTTGAGCCTTCAAATTCAAATCAGCCAATCGGATGCGAGGTACTTTAATTCTATTGGCTGATTTGAATAGCCAATAGAATAAGAGCTACTGTAATTCTATTGGCTGATTAGAATAGCCAATATAATTACAGTAGCTCTTATTCTATTGGCTATTCAAATCAATCAATAGAACTAAAGTAGCTTGCATCCGATTGGCTGATTTGAATTTGAAGGCTCAAATCAGCCAATAGAAATTCAAGGGACGCCATTTTTAATCGCGTAGGGGTATGTGGGTGGTTGGTTGTAATGGGGGGTTGTTCTTTTTTTTTTTTTTACAGGTAAAAGAGCTGATTACTTTGGGGCAATGCCCCACAAAAGGCCCTTTTAAGGGCTGGTAATAGAGCTGATTACTTTTTGTAATTTAGATTAGGGTAGGGAATTTTTTTTATTTTGGGGGGCTTTGTTATTTTATTAGGGAGCTTAGATTAGGTGTAATTAGCTTAAAATTCTTGTAATCTTTTTTTTATTTTTTGTAATTTAGTGTGTTTGTTTTTGTAATTTAGTTTAGTGTATTTAATTGTATTTTAGTTTAGATATTTGTAGTTTATTTAATTAATTTATTGATAGTGTAGGTGTATTTGTAACTTAGGTTAGGATTTATTTTACAGGTAATTTGGTAATTATTTTAACTAGGTAGCTATTAAATAGTTATTAACTATTTAATAGCTATTGTACCTAGTTAAAATAAATACAAAGTTACCGAGCGGACCTGAGCGCTACTATAATAAAGTTATTAACTCCTAATCCGCCTCACTAACCCTATAATAAATAGTATTAACCCCTAATCTGCCCTCCCTAACATCGCCGACACCTAACTTCAATTATTAACCCCTAATCTGCCGACTGGAGCTCACCGCTATTCTAATAAATGTATTAACCCCTAAAGCTAAGTCTAACCCTAACACCCCCCTAATTTAAATATAATTTACATCTAACGAAATTAATTATCTCTTATTAAATAAATTATTCCTATTTAAAGCTAAATACTTACCTGTAAAATAAATCCTAATATAGCTACAATATAAATTATAATTATATTATAGCTATTTTAGGATTAATATTTATTTTACAGGTAACTTTGTAATTATTTTAACCAGGTACAATAGCTATTAAATAGTTAAGAACTATTTAATAGCTAAAATAGTTAAAATAATTACAAAGTTACCTGTAAAATAAATATTAATCCTAAAATAGCTATAATATAATTATAATTTATATTGTAGCTATATTAGGATTTATTTTACAGGTAAGTATTTAGCTTTTAATAGGAATAATTTATTTAATAAGAGATAATTAATTTCGTTAGATGTAAATTATATTTAACTTAGGGGGGTGTTAGTGTTAGGGTTAGACTTAGCTTTAGGGGTTAATACATTTATTAGAATAGCGGTGAGCTCCAGTAGGCAGATTAGGGGTTAATAATTGAAGTTAGGTGTCGGCGATGTTAGGGAGGGCAGATTAGGGGTTAATACTATTTATTATAGGGCTAGTGAGGCGGATTAGGGGTTAATAACTTTATAATAATAGCGGTGCGGTCCGCTCGGCAGATTAAGGGTTAATAAGTGTAGGCAGGTGGAGGCGACGTTGAGGGGGGCAGATTAGGGGTTAATAAATATAATATAGGGGTCGGCGGTGTTAGGGGCAGCAGATTAGGGGTACATAAGTATAACGTAGGTAGCGGCGCTATGCGGTCGGCAGATTAGGGGTTAATTATTGTAGGTAACTGGCTGCGATGTTGTGGGGGGCAGGTTAGGGGTTAATAAATATAATATAGGGGTCGGCGGTGTTAGGGGCAGCAGATTAGGGGTACATAAGTATAACGTAGGTGGCGGTCGGCAGATTAGGGGTTAAAAAAATTTAATCGAGTGGCTGGCGATGTGGGGGGACCTCGGTTTAGGGGTACATAGGTAGTTTATGGGTGTTAGTGTACTTTAGAGTACAGTAGTTAAGAGCTTTATGAACCGGCGTTAGCCCAGAAAGCTCTTAACTACTGACTTTTTTCCTGCGGCTGGAGTTTTGTCGTTAGATGTCTAACGCTCACTTCAGACACGACTCTAAATACCGGAGTTAGAAAAATCCCATTGAAAAGATAGGATACGCAATTTACATAAGGGGATCTGCGGTATGGAAAAGTCGCGGCTGAAAAGTGAGCGTTAGACCCTTTTTTGAGTGACTCCAAATACCGGAGGTAGCCTAAAACCAGCGTTAGGAGCCTCTAACGCTGGTTTTCACGGCTAACGCCAAACTCTAAATCTAGGCCACTATTAATAATATATATAATATAATAACTATATTAACTATATTAATCCTAATATAATTAGGATAAATATAGTTAATATAGGTGGCGGCGGTGTAGGGGGATTAGATTAGGGGGTAATACATTTATTATAGGTGGCGGCGGTGTAGAGGGATTAGATTACAGGTAAAAGAGCTGATTACTTTGTCACAATGCCCCTCAAAAGGCCCTTTTAAGGGCTGGTAAAAGAGCTGATTACTTTGGGGCAATGCCCCACAAAAGGCACTTTTAAGGGCTGGTAATAGAGCTGGTTACTTTGGGGCAATGCCACGCAAAAGGCCCTTTTCAGGGCTATTTGTAGGGTTAGACTTAGGTTTAGTGGTAGGGAAATTTTAGTATTTTAGGGGTTGATAAATTTAATATAGGTTGTGGCGGTATAGGGGGATTAGATTAGGGGTTAATAATTTTTATATAGGTGGCGGCGGTGTAAGGGGGTCAGATTAGGGGGTAGTACATATAATATAGGTGGCGGGGGTGTAGGGGGCTCACATTAGGGGTTAATATAGTTTAAATAGGTGGCGGCGGTGTATGGGGATCATATTAGGGGGTAATATAGTTAATGTAGCTGGTGGCGGGGTCCGGGAGCGGCGGTTTAGGGGTTAATATATTTATTATTAGGAGTAAGAGGGGGGATTGCGGATAGAGGGGTATACGTGTCGGGCTATGTTTGGGAGGCGTGTTAGACAGTAACGGGTGATTTTATAACTTAGTCAGTTTTTTTATGCGGCGGCAGTTTCTAAAGTGCCGTAAGTCACTGGCGACTCCAGAAATTTGTACTTATGCAGATTTCTGGACATTGCTAGTTTGTCAGACTTACGGCACTTTAGCATCTGACGACACCGTATATGAGATAGCTCGAGTTGCGAGCTGAAACTACGGGCGGCACAGGTTTCCACGCTTGCGCCGAAACATGCGCCGTATATCGGATCGCGCCCCATATCGGTGTCTGTGTTTTTAGGTTATTGGAAGGAATAAAGTTACATGGGTTTGAATGTTAATCCCAGGCTAAGATAAATGCTTAGAGGCCTATTTATCAAGCTCCGTATGGAGCTTGTGGGCCCGTGTTTCTGGCGAGTCTTCAGACTCGCCAGAAACAGCAGTTATGAAGCAGCGGTCTAAAGACTACTGCTCCATAACCTTGTCCGCCTGCTCTGAGCAGGCGGACAGGAATTGGCCAATTCAACCTGATCAAGTACGATCGGGTTGATTGACACCTCCCTGCTGGCGGCCCATTGGCCGTGAGTCTGCAGGGGGCGGCGTTGCACGGTGCAATGCTGAATATGGAGAGCGTATTGCTCTCCGCATTCAGCGAGGTCTTGCGGACCTGATCCGCACTGTCAGATCAGGTCCATTGTTAAATAGGCCTCTTAGACTCGGATTAACATTCAAACCCACATAATTTATGTGATAATGAAAGTAAATTGGAAAGTTGTTTAGAATGCTCTCTCTGAATCATGAATGTTTAATTTTACATTAGTGTCCTTTTAACCCAACAAACACACGTGGCAGTTTCTTGAGCATTCCAAGGGAGTAACCTGTATTTGAATGGGGAAACATCGCTGTCACTTTCTAATTTTAAAAGCACTGCCCTCCATCTTGGATGCACCTTTTCAGTCATATCAGTCTCACCAGCTTTTCAGTGGCGATATTTTCCAATTTGAGATATCTATTGAATGTACAGTGAAAATAAATTTACTTATGTATCATTTTAACTGTTACTACACAGAAACCATTTTTGTTTTAGTAAATGAATAGTCTATGTTGTGTAAGCATACTTTGATTACAAGCGCACCCCTCACACTGAGATCCAAGATCACTGGCGATGTTGGTGGACTACTGCTGAAACTTCAATGCCTATTTCCTAAGGAAGCCACTTTGCCACTCGTTGGAACAGAGAGGTTCAGCCCACTTTTAAAATGTTGCCCTGACCCATGAATTGCGAGACTGGCAAGCCCAAAAAGGCAGTTTCTTGTAGCTTTGACAAAGCTGTTATCATCAGGGCCTATAACTGATGTTACTCATAGCTGCAGTCCAAAAGGGTTTCAGGGGTGACAGACACACATATCAAATGTTCTATTGATTCACCTGACTGGATTCACATGTTGTGGAATTGCCCAAACCTAAAAGGGTAAAATAGCTTTCTGGATTACAAAGGAGACCATAGATAGGGTACAGATCCTTTTTCTTAGACATGGGGAGCCTTCTATTAAATATGACATTTTTATAAACATGTTATTATTGATTGCTAGGCAACTAATATTACAGCATTGGGTTACTGAGAAATCTCCACCTTTTGGACAGTTAGTCACATTTATTTGCAGATGTTAATAAAGTAGACAGATGTTACAGGGGACCCTGAAAACAGAATTAGATGGTTTATATACAAATGTGAAGTTTATCTTTCGTATATATATCCCATAGTATTTGAGACATATGGGCCAATTTAAGAAAGTGCAAGTGGACATGATACGATGTAGCGTATCATGTCTGCCACACATCAATAAATGCTGACAGCATACACTGTCAGCATTAATCATTGCACAAGCAGTTCTTGTGAACTGCTTGTGCAATGCCGCCCCCTGCAGATTTGTGGCCAATCGGCCGCTAGCAGGTTGGTGTCATTCAGCCTGATTGTATAGGATCGGGTGGATTGATGTCCGCAGACTCAGAGCAGGTGTACCAGTTAAGGAGCAGTGGTCTTTAGACCACTGCTTCATAACTGCTGTTTCCGGCAAAGGGGTCAATTTATCAAATGGTGGCGGACAAGTTAAGGAGCAGAGGTCTTACGACTACTGCTTCTTAACTTAAGTTTCAGGTGTAGAAAGCAGCTATCGCTGCTTGTTAAATCTACCCCATAGGCTCCAGTACCCATTTAGAAATAGCTTATTCATTCTAAATGAAGGCTTATGTGGCAGGTGGTGCCTCCCAGATATGACACAAATAGCCTTATTACATTAAATTTACTTGACACTGTCGCCATTTTATCCTTGAAGGTCCTTTAGGGAGTTGGCTGAGAGTCATTGGTCTGTGGGTGCTCTAAGAGGGTATGTATACCCCTAAATTGATGGTATGCAACAGTAAATGTCTCAGTTACCTATTTTCCTTATTTAAAGCGACAGCCTAGTCAAAATTAAACTTTCATGATTCACATAGGGCATGTAATTTTATGCAACTTTCCAATTAACTTTTATCATCAAATTTGCTTTGCTCTCTTCTAAATCTAGGTAGGCTCATATGCTAATTTCTAAACCGTTGAAAACGACCTCTTTTCTCAGTGCATTCTGACAGTTTTTCACAGGTAGACACTGCTAGTTTATGTGTTTCATATCGATAATATTGTGCTCGCTCCCGTGGAGATATTTAGGAGTCAACGCTGATTTAGCTAAACTGCAT
>NC_069510.1:114892586-114935086 GCF_027579735.1 Bombina bombina | reverse complement strand
TTAATAAATAGGCCCCTATGTATCAATGTGTGTAGATATGTGTGAGCATATATATATATATATATATATATATATATATATATATATATATGTACATATGTGTGGTGTGCATGCATGTGTGAAGTGTTTTAAAAATATGTTACAATACAAAATCAAGGTTTGGCAACTTTGAGGAGTAATTTTATTTTATTGTTACATATAGGGCAAGAATAAGGATATCCCAAGTATGACTAACAGTTCAAATTCTTTTTTTTTTCCATACTTATAAAACAAAACTTTCATAATATTCTGAACATTTAAAATCTTTAAAGCCAAACTTATTTATTTAAAGGCTTTCAAGCCTTAGCGCACTTAAAAGGGACAGTCTACTCCAGAACTGTTATTGTTTAAAAAAGATAGCTAATCCCTTTATTACCCATTCCCCAGTTTTGCAGAACTAACACTGTTAGGGCTCACAATTTGCACTCTTTACTTGCCATTGGCAAGTGGAAAGTTAATTGTGGCGAGTAATAGTTAGTGAGTGAAAAAATGTACATTCCTATTGCAGCACTGACAAACACATATTTTGGCCTATGTGGTTAAATTATTATCTAAAGGGATATAATATAATGCCATGAAAGTGCAGGGATATGTTATACATCTATGGCTCTAGGGACCCCATTATTGCTTAGGGGGATATCTATCAAGCCGTCAACTTTGTTGAATTCGATGGCGCCAATACGCTCGCGGAAAATTGAGGCCGCGGACCTGAATACGATCACCACATTTATTTAAAAAAACGTCAAAAAGATGCGCACCAAGTACGGGGCGATGAGCATCGGACTGTTGTTAACTATCAGTCATCAATCTCGCGTCTATTCGGCTTTTTTACCAACTTTATTTATAGCCTGTCACTATACTAAAATGTTTAACCCCTATCCCGCCGCTATCCCAGACCTCGCTGACACCTAAATAAACTTATTAACCCCTATCCCGCCACTCCCGGACCCCGCCGCCACATAAATAAATGTATTAACCCCTATCCCGACGCTCCCGGACCCCACCGCCACTAAATAAACGTATTGACCCCTAAACCTCTGGCCTCCCACATCACTATCACTAACTAAACCTATTAACCCCTAAACTGCCAGCCCCCACATCGACATAAACTAAATTAAGCTATTAACCCCTAAACCTAACAACCCGCTAACTTTAAATTAGAATTACAATATCCCTATCTTATAATAAATTTAAACTTACCTGTAGAATTAAAAAAAATATTTTAAAACTATTAATTAACCTACCCTAACTATTATCCTACAATTAAATTAACTAAATTACATATTAAAAAACCCTAACCCTACTCAAATTATTTAAATATACTATTTAACCTTATTAAAAATTACTAAATTAACAAAAAAATAAACGCTAAATTACAAAAAATAAAAAACACTAAATTATGAGAACCCCCCCACATTATCAAAATAAAAACGAATTGCTCCTAATCTAATAGCCCTATCAAAATAAAAAAAGCCCCCCCCCCCCAAAAAAAAACCCTAGCCTACAATAAACTACTAATGGCTCTTAAAAGGGCCTTTTGTGGGGCATTGCCCCAAAGAAATCAGCTATTTTACCTGTAAAAAAAAAATACAAACACCCCCAACAGTAAAACCCACCACACCCAACCAACCAACCGCCCCAAATAAAACCCTTTCTAAAATAACCTAAGCTCCCCATTGCCCTGAAAAGGGCATTTGTATGGGCATTGCCCTTAAAAGGGCATTTAGATCTTTTACTTGCCCAGACCCTACTCTAAAAGTAAAACCCACCCAAAACACCCTTAAATAAACCTAACACTAACCCCCGACGATCCACTTACAGTCCCGCTTGAAGGATCCATCCAGCCGGCAAGAAGTCTTCATCCAGGCGGCCTCTTCCATCTTCATCCAGCCGGCGAAGTCTTCATCCAGACGGCATCTTCTATCTTCTTCCATCCGGCGCGGAGCGGGTCCATTCTGAAGACATCCGGTGCGGAGCTCCTCTTCAATACGGTCGCCGCCGTAAACTGGAGCTTGAATGCAAGTGACGTCATCCAAGATGGCATCCCTTGCATTCCTATTGGCTGAAAGGTTCCAATCAGCTAATAGGATTAGAGCTGCTAAAATCCTATTGGCTGTTCCAATCCTATTGGCTGCGGGATAGGGGTTAATAACTTTATTTAGTGGCGGCTGGGTCAGGGTGCGGCGGGATAGGGTTTAATAAATTTTATTTAGGTTGTGGTGATGTCGGGGGGGGCAGATTTGGGGTGTTTAGACTCAGGGTTTATGTTAGGGTGTTAGGTATAAACGTTACATGTTTTCTACCATATAAATCAATGGGATATCTGGCAGCATCAAACATAAGCTTTCGCTGCTTTCAGACTCCCAATGATTCCTATGGCATCCGCGGCCTCCAGGGTGGTGGATTGAAAACCAGGTACACTGGGCCGGAATAGTCGCGAGCGTACCTGTTAACTATTTGATAACTTTGGAAAAGTGTCAAATACGTGTAGAGCTGAATGTGTATTCGGAACATCTGTTATGATGTAAGCATCGATCTGCGTCGGATTGAGACCGGCAGATCGTATGTTACGTCTCAGATTTCAACTTTTGCTGGTCTGTAGGCTTTGATAACTAGGTCAGATCAAGCTCGCAACAATTACGCTGCGGAATTCCAGCGTATTTGCAGCTGATGGCTTGATAGATATCCCCTACGACTGTTACTTCTAAAAGGGTAAACGGGGGCATAGAGAGAGAGACATTGGAGACGAAAAGTAAAAGTGGAGAGGAAGAGAGCTTTAGGAGAGAGTGGAAAAAAAAGAAAGAGTAAAAAGATATGAGAAAGGGGAAAGAAATAGTGTTAAAAGAAGATATGGGGGTCGATTTAACAAGGGCCGAATGGCCCTTGTACCCCTTGTTTCCGCGCGATCCTTCAGGCTCGCCGGAAACAACAGATATGAAGCAGCGGTCCTGTATCCGCCGCCTCTGAGCGGGGTACAGCAATCAACCCGATCCTATACGATCGGGTTGATTGACACCCCCTGCTAGTAGCCGATTGGTCGTGAACCTGCAGGGGGCAACATTGCACAAGCACTTCACTAGAACTGCTTATGCAATGCTGAATGTGGACAGCGTATACTGTTCGCATTCAGCAATGTCTGTCGGACAGCGTATCATGTCAGACAGACATTGGTAAATCTACCCCATGGCCTGAGAGATAAGGGACAGGGTAAAAAGAGAGATTGAAGAGAGGAGGGAGGGGAGAAAGATAGTTAAGAGAGAGAAGGCAGAGATGATGATTATTAAAAGAAAATCTCCATGTCTGCTAAAACCTTCCATGACTGTCAGCACTCTCTTTCTCCACTCTCTTACTTGAACAACTTTCTATTGCTATCCAGCTGTTGTCTTCCCCAGAACCACCAAGTTTATGTTGCTAACTGCTATGCACTATTTTTTTTTTAATCTATTACTGTATGTAGCATTATTTAATTTAAGGTATAAAATAAAAAATATTAAAAATTATTGCACAATAAGGTGTTTCACAGTGGCTAAACATATGAAAAGAGGGGTGGAGTTATGGTTGTGGTGTGGGCAGGTAATGGGTAGGATCAGAAGTGGTAATGGGTAGGATGTCAGAAGTAACATTTTGGCCTGGCTAGTAGCATACAACATGGAATTTTGAGCCCTTACACTGTTATATTAAAGGGCCATGATACCCAAATGTTGAAACACTTGAAAGTGATGCAGCATAGCTGTAAAAAGCTGACTAGAAAACATCACCTGAACATCTCTATGTAAAAAAGAAAGATATTTTACCTCAAAATTTCCTCAGTAGCCACATCCCATTGTAAAGGACTTCTAAGCAGCAAATCAGTATGCCTGTCCCAGGACAGGCAAAGGAGCGAGCTTCGTGCACACTCATCTTATTTCCCTATTCAGTTTAAGGAAGTTTACTATGAAATCTCATGAGAGTTTAGTCAAATCTCATGAGATCACAGTAAAAGAGCTCATGACCTCAACACTGTTGATGCTGATTGGCTGCTGTTCATTTTTTTATTTTTTTTTTACCTGCAGCTGGGTATAACTTTTTACACAGAACTTACTCTGCTGAGCTGAAGAAATTCTCCTAGATTTAGATTTTGGCGTTAGCCGTCAAAACCAGCGTTAGAGGCTCCTAACGCTGGTTTTGGGCTACCGCTGGTATTTAGAGTCAGTCAGGAAAGGGTCTAACGCTCACTTTGCAGCCGCGACTTTTCCATACCGCAGATCCCCCTACGCCATTTGCGTATCCTATCTTTTCAATGGGATCTTTCTAACGCCGGTATTTAGAGTCTTGGCTGAAGTGAGCGTTAGAACTCTAACGACAAGACTCCAGCCGCAGAGAAAAGCCAGGAGTTAAGAGCTTTCTGGGCTAAGGCCGGTTCATAAAGCTCTTAACTACTGTGCTCTAAAGTACACTAACACCCATAAACTACCTATGTACCCCTAAACCGAGGTCCCCCCACATCGCCGCCACTCTATTAAATTTTTTTAACCCCTAATCTGCCGACCGCACACCGCCGCCACCTACGTTATCCCTATGTACCCCTAATCTGCTGCCCCTAACACCGCCGACCCCTATATTATATTTATTAACCCCTAATCTGCCGCCCCCAACGTCGCCGCCACCTACCTACAATTATTAACCCCTAATCTGCCGACCGGACCTCACCGCTACTATAATAAAGTTATTAACCCCTAATCCGCCTCACTCCCGCCTCAATAACACTATAATAAATAGTATTAACCCCTAATCTGCCCTCCCTAACATTGCCGACACCTAACTTCAAGTATTAACCCCTAATCTGCCGACCGGACCTCACCGCTACTCTAATAAATGTATTAACCCCTAAAGCTAAGTCTAACCCTAACCCTAACACCCCCCTAAGTTAAATATAATTTTATTCTAACGAAATAAATTAACTCTTATTAAATAAATTATTCCTACTTAAAGCTAAATACTTACCTGTAAAATAAATCCTAATATAGCTACAATATAAATTAGAATTATATTGTAGCTATTTTAAGATTAATATTTATTTTACAGGCAACTTTGTATTTATTTTAACTAGGTACAATAGCTACCTAGTTAAAATAATTACAAAATTACCTGTAAAATAAATCCTAACCTAAGTTACAATTAAACTTAACACTACACTATCAATAAATTAATTAAATAAAATACCTACAATTATCTACAATTAAACCTAACACTACACTATCAATAAATTAATTAAATACAATACCTATAAATAAATACAATTAAATAAACTAACTAAAGTACAAAAAATAAAAAAGAACTAAGTTACAAAAAAATAAAAAATATTTACAAACATTAGAAAAATATTACAACAATTTTAAACTAATTACACCTACTCTAAGCCCCCTAATAAAATAACAAAGTCTTCCAAAATAAAAAAATGCCCTACCCTATTCTAAAATTAAAATATAAAAGCTCTTTTACCTTACCAGCCCTTAAAAGGGCCTTTTGCGGGGCATGCCCCAAAGAATTCAGCTCTTTTGCCTGGAAAAAAAACCATACAATACCCCCCCCAACATTACAACCCACCATCCACATACCCCTAATCTAACCCAAACCCCCCTTAAATAAACCTATCACTAAGCCCCTGAAGATCTTCCTACCTTATCTTCACCACGCCGGGTATCACCGATCCGTCCAGGCTCCGATGTCTTGATCCAAGCCCAAGCGGGGGCTGAAGATGTCCATCCTCCGGCTGAAGTCTTGATCCAAGCGGCGGCTGAAGAAGTCCATCTTCGGGCAGAAGTCTTCATCCTATCCGGGCAGAAGAGGAGATCCGGACCAGTAGACATCTTCATCCAAGCGGCATCTTCTATCTTCTTCCATCCGATGACAAGTGGCTCCATCTTCAAGACCTCCGGCGTGGATCCATCCTCTTCTTCCGACGTCCTAAAACAGAATGAAGGTTCCTTTAAGGGACGTCATCCAAGATGGCATCCCTCGAATTCTGATCAGCCAATAGAATGCGAGCTCAATCTGATTGGCTGATTGGATCAGCCAATCGGATTGAACTTGAATCTGATTGGCTGATTCCATCAGCCAATCAGAATTTTCCTACCTTAATTCCGATTGGCTAATAGAATCCTATCAGCCAATCGGAATTCGAGGGACGCCATCTTGGATGACGTCCCTTAAAGGAACCTTCATTCTGTTTTAGGACGTCGGAAGAAGAGGATGGATCCACGCCGGAGGTCTTGAAGATCGAACTGCTCGTCATCGGATGGAAGGAGATAGAAGATGCCGCTTGGATGAAGATGTCTACCGGTCCAGATCTCCTCTTCTGCCCGGATAGGATGAAGACTTCTGCCCGAAGATGGACTTCTTCAGCCGCCGCTTGGATCAAGACTTCAGCCGGAGGATGGACCTCTTCAGCCCCCGCTTGGGCTTGGGTGGTGGGTTGTAATGTTGGGGGGGGTATTGTATGTTTTTTTTTCCAGGCAAAAGAGCTGAATTATTTGGGGCATGCCCCGCAAAAGGCCCTTTTAAGGGCTGGTAAGGTAAAAGAACTTTTATATTTTAATTTTAGAATAGGGTAGGGCATTTTTTTATTTTGGGGGGCTTTGTTATTTTATTAGGGGGCTTAGAGTAGGTGTAATTAGTTTAAAATTGTTGTAATATTTTTCTAATGTTTGTAAATATTTTTTATTTTTTGTAACTTAGTTATTTTTTATTTTTTGTACTTTAGTTAGTTTATTTAATTGTATTTATTTGTAGTTATTGTATTTAATTAATTTATTGATAGTGTAGTGTTAGGTTTAATTGTAGATAATTGTAGGTATTTTATTTAATTAATTTATTGATAGTGTAGTGTTAGGTTTAATTGTAACTTAGGTTAGGATTTATTTTACAGGTAATTTTGTAATTATTTTAACTAGGTAGCTATTAAATAGTTATTAACTATTTAATAGCTATTGTACCTAGTTAAAATAAATACAAAGTTGCCTGTAAAATAAATATTAATCCTAAAATAGCTACAATATAATTATAATTTATATTGTAGCTATATTAGGATTTATTTTACAGGTAAGTATTTAGCTTTAAATAGGAATAATTTATTTAATAAGAGTTAATTTATTTCGTTAGAATAAAATTATATTTAATTTAGGGGGGTGTTAGGGTTAGGGTTAGACTTAGCTTTAGGGGTTAATACATTTATTAGAGTAGCGGTGAGGTCCGGTCGGCAGATTAGGGGTTAATACTTGAAGTTAGGTGTCGGCGATATTAGGGAGGGCAGATTAGGGGTTAATACTATTTATTATAGTGTTATTGAGGCGGGAGTGAGGCGGATTAGGGGTTAATAACTTTATTATAGTAGCGGTGAGGTCCGGTCGGCAGATTAGGGGTTAATAATTGTAGGTAGGTGGCGGCGACGTTGGGGGCGGCAGATTAAGGGTTAATAAATATAATATAGGGGTCGGCGGTGTTAGGGGCAGCAGATTTGAGGTACATAGGTATAATGTAGGTTGCGGCGGTGTACGGAGCGGCAGATTAGGGGTTAAAAAAATATGCAGGTGTCAGCGATAGCGGGGGCGGCAGATTAGGGGTTAATAAGTGTAAGGTTAGGGGTGTTTAGACTCGGAGTTCATGTTAGGGTGTTAGGTGCAGACATAGGAAGTGTTTCCCCATAGGAAACAATGGGGCTGCGTTAGGAGCTGAACGCTGCTTTTTTGCAGGTGTTAGTTTTTTTTTAGCTCAAACTGCCCCATTGTTTCCTATGGGGGAATCGTGCACGAGCACGTTTTTTAAGCTGGCCGCGTCCGTAAGCACCACTGGTATTTAGAGTTGCAGTGGCGGTAAATTATGCTATACGCTCCCTTTTTGGAGCCTAACGCAGCCCTTCTGTGAACTCTAAATACCAGCGGTATTTAAAAGGTGCGGGGAAAAAAAGCCAGCGTTAGCTACGCGGGTCGTTACCGACAAAACTCTAAATCTAGATTGTGAGGTAAAATATCTTCCTTTTTTACATAGAGATACTCAGGTGATATTTTCCTGTCAGCTTTTTACAGTTATACTGCATCAGTTTCAAGTGATTTAGCATATGAGTATTATGTCCCTTTAATATACTTTTTATCTCTGTGATTACCTTGTATCTAAGACTCTGCAGACTGCCCCTTTATTTCAGTTCTTTTGCAGACTTGCATTTTAGCCAATCAGTGCACTCTCATTAGTAACTCCACAGGTATGAGCACAATGTTATCTATATGAACTAAAACGCCCTCTAGCTGTGAAAAACTGTCAAATGCATTCAGATAATAAATTACCATATGAACCTACCTAGGTTTAGCTTTAAACTAAGAATACCAAGGGAACAAAGCAACTTTGATGATAAAAGTAAACTAGAAAGTTGTTTAAAATTACATGCCCAATCTGAATTATGAAAGTTTAATTTTGACTAGACTGTCCCTTTAACCTTAACGCTCGAGCAACAGCTGGCATGAGTTATAAAAGTCTATTATGTGTGGGATTTAGTGCTGCCGCACTATCCAACATCCAGATGTTAGCGCGACCTAGGCTTTCGCTCGAGCGCTAATGTTACTATGAATTTTTAATATGAGGGCAAAACTAAAAGCGCTATTAATGTATGTAACTTGAGTGGTTCTAGGGCACAATAACATTAATATTTTTGTGTTCCAATTGTAATCTAAGCCATATTTCTAAAATTAAATATACACTCTTTTATTAAGGTCTAGATTACAAGTAGGGGGTCTGTGTATATAAAGCGCCCAAGAGGTTATGAGGTTAAACAAAAGGAATTTTTTTAGAATAATATGCGTATAAAATAACTCTATAGTTGCCTATAGAAGATAAATATAAAAATAATAAAATCAGCTGGTATCTCTTGTACATATAATGCACCAACTTGTATGCCTTTTGGATACATATAAAAACCAAACAAGTAGAGCGCAAAATATCGCTTTTGCGAGGGCGATATTTGTGATCCACTCAGTAATACCAGCGTTGGACATGGCATGAGAACTAGCACAGCGAAGGGGGTAAGTTGCGCAGCGATGGACAGGAAATTTAAATATATATGTATATGCTTATATACATATATATGTATGTGTTAATATGTAAATATACACATATTAACACATAAATATATATGTATATTGCATATACATATATATTTACAGGGAACACACAGTTCCCATAGATCGCAATGTAAAGGTACTTTTTAGTGCCATTTTTTTTCCAAACATCCCAGACCCTCCAACTTTAACCCCTTAAAACTGCTTTTTGACATTTGAAAAGAATGCTAATTTTTTCTATAAAAAAAAAATAAGGATATACTTTATTTTGGGGGCAATTGGGGGTTATTTTGAAGGTCTGACTTCTGGTTAATTTTCGGAGCACTAATTGCTACCGTGAACTCGCCGTAGTAATAATCAGCCACTTTTAATGGCTGGTTACTTATTGTGAGCCCCGCAAATGGGCGAATTTGCCTATTTGCAGGCACGCAATAAATTAGCGCTCCACTCGTAATCTGCCACATATTTGTAGTTTACGTTAGGTGCTTAATGGTGGAACCGAGTGGGAAGGGCTATGGAAACCATTAATCGGCATGGCCAATACTCATGTAAACTGTTTATTTGATTACTCTGTGCAAAGTGTTCAAGGCTGGATTGGCCTACCAGGATAACAGGAGATTTCCCGGTGGGCTTCAGCCGATAGGACAGGAAAGCTACAATGTAAAGATGTGATTAATAGATGCAATAGGGTTGTTGTGTGCCTATATAACAATAGTTTGGCATTTTTGTTTAATACAAACTAATATATTGTATTTCTTAAAAAAATTATTGGAAAGGAGTATCCAAGTAAAAAAATATGGTGTGTGAATTCTACTGACTCCATGAAAATTAGGGAAGGTCTCCAAATTTTCCAGGGCTGCTTTTTATTTCCAGTCCAGCCCCGAAAGTGTTTCTGTTTGTTTTTGGGAGTTATTGGCAACTATAGAATCTATTAGCACGAGCATGCAGCAAACATAATATTCTTTTACATGCACCTCTCCTAGCCGGGGGAAGGTATCACACAATTCCTCATCTCTTGGCCACACAGTACCAGGATAGGAAGTTCAGTGGATATATTAAGAATAAAGTTACCTCTACAGCCAGATTACTGCTGAGCCAGGAGGGAACCTGTTACCCACAGCTAATTTAACTCACATAGATTTTTTAATATAATTTCTACGTTTGCACTGAGAGAGAGATCAGTAGGAAATCTGATTTTCTAAAGATAAAGATCAGAGCTGATTATGTTTTCTAGAAAGGATAAGAATCATTTTTATAATCACTTTAAATTACAGTGCACTGGTTACTTGATTTCTTTGTCTGTCGTTTTTTTTATTTTTTTTATTGGGAAGTGTATCTATCACATTTGAAAATTAAAGAAACATACACTGAGTTTTTATGGTATTAATAAATTAGAGGCAATTATGGGGGTTTCACTGTGTACCAATATAGTTTAAGTGGTACAAAAAATGTGTATTCTCTAAGTTTCAACATCAATTTAACTAGCTGTAATGAATGCAATTTTTTTTTAATAAACTGGACTCTTCTTTAAAGGGACAGTCTAGTCAAAATTTAACTTTCATAAATCAGATATGGTATGCAATTGCAAACAACTTTCCAATGTACTTTTATCATTAAATTTGCTTTGTACTTTTGGTAATTCTTTGTTACAAAATGCTAAACCGAGGTAGACTCAAACTGATTTCTAAGCCGTTGGAAGCCACCTCTTATCTCAGTGCATTTTGACAGTTTTTTCACAGCTAGACAGTGCTAGTTAATATGTGCCATATACATAACATTGTGCTCACTCGCATGGAGTTATTTATTAGTTAGCAGTGCACTGATTGGCTACATGTAATATGATAGTATCTTTCAAGTATATTAAAGGGCTTTGTAAAGATGAGGGGCAAGATTACTTATGCGACATCGCCCACAAAAGCCGGCAATGCCGGTTTTTACACGGTTTTGGTATCGCATATACAGCGCCGCATATAAATGTAGCTCGTATATTTCACGCGTCGCCCCCGCAATTTTTACTCCCATAAGATAACATAGAACCGCGTTGCAAATCGGTATCACATATTCAGCGCAAGGACTTACGCAGTGAAAATTGAGACATTTTACTCCATTTTCACCTCGCCACACATAAGCAGTCGCAGCAAGCCTTGCGCTGAGTATATGAGCACCGTAACTCCCGTAACTACCTGAAAATATTAACAAACACCTAACGCATGCGCAATATCTACCTGTCAACCACAATAACTAATAAGGTATTTAACCCCTAATCTGCCATTAACCCACATTGCAATAAACGTAATAAATGTATTAATCCCTAATCCGCCATTAACCCACATCGCAATAAACCTAATAAAACTATTAACCCCTAATATGCCATTAACCCACAACGCAATAAACCTAATAAAACTATTAACCCCTAATCCGCCATTAACCCACAACGCAATAAACCTAATAAAACTATTAACCCCTAATCCGCCAAACCCACACAACGCAGTAAGCATTGCGCTGAGTATATGAGCACCGTAACTCCCGTAACTACCTGAAAATATTAACAAACACCTAACGCATGCGCAATATCTACCTGTCAACCGCAATAACTAATAAGGTATTTAACCCCTAATCCGCCATTAACCCACATTGCAATAAACGTAATAAATGTATTAATCCCTAATCCGCCATTAACCCACATCGCAATAAACCTAATAAAACTATTAACCCCTAATCTGCCATTAACCCACAACGCAATAAACCTAATAAAACTATTAACCCCTAATCCGCCATTAACCCACAACGCAAAAAACCTAATAAAACTATTAACCCCTAATCCGCCAAACCCACACAACGCAGTAATCCTAATAACTCTATTAACCCCTAATCCGCCAAACCCCCACAACGCAAATACCTAATTAAATTACTAAGCACCCTAACCTAACACCCCCTAAATTAACCCCAATTACCTAAATTAAAAAATACTAAGTTACAATTAAAAAAAAAGGTAACATTACTTAAAAATAAAAAAACCTAAAATAAAATTAATCTAAAATTACAAAAAATAAAAAAGTCTAACATTACATAAAAAATAATAAACCAAATTATGAAAAATAAAAAAATAAACCTAATCCCTATGAAAATAAAAAGCCCCTCAAAATAAAAACACCCCCTAATCTAATACTAAACTACAATAGCCCTTACATGGGTCTTTTGTAGGGCATTGCCCTAAATTCAACAGCTCTTTTACCTTAAAAAATACTAAGTCCCCCCTCTAACTACCCATTGCCCCTAAAGAGGCATTTGTATGGGTATTGTCCTTAAAAGGGCATTCAGCTCTTTTACTGCCCTTAAAAGGGCATTCAACTCTTTTAAGAGTGCCCAATAAATCCCTAATCTTAAAAAAAAAAAAAAAGCCTAAATCTAACCCCCAAATAGGTCACCGTTCCTGAAGTCCGGGGGAGAAGGTCCTGTTCCAGGCGTTGATGTCTTCTTCCAAGCGGCCTACATCTTCTTACAAGTGGGGACCACTTCCTTATTTATCCAGGACCATTTCGGCGCAGAGCGGAGATGAGTGTGGAGCAGGATCTGCGACTACGGAGCCATGGAGCGTGGAGGATCCTCTTCCTATGATCGCCGCCGTACACTTAATAATGAATTCAAGGTACGCGTTTAAATATGCCGTCCCTTGCGTTCCTATTGGCTGATTTGATTCTTCAAATTCAAATCAGCAAATAGGAACAGAGCTACTGAAATCCTATTGGCTGATTTGAACAGCCAATAGAATTTCAGTAGCTCTCATCCTATTGCTGATTTGAATTTGGGTTTTTTGTTTTTTTTAGATTAGGGATTTATTGGGCATTCTTGAAAGAGCTGAATGCCTTCTGGTTTTTCCTAGGGCTTAGTCTGTTACTGCTCCTTCCTTACAGCTGACGCTGTCATCCACCCGCCAAAACGATAAGTTTTCTTCTGGTAACATGAGAATCTGGCAAGTAAACCTAAGTATTCAAATATCTTGACGTATTCTCACGTCACCACAAGAATACTGTTATCGTTTTGGTGGGTGGATGACAGCGTCGGCTGTAAGGAAGGAGCAATAACAGACTAAGCCCTAAGAAGAACCCGGAGAGAGAATCCTCAAAGGAGAGGTCCGGTAAGGAACCATTCAGGGCTAAATCTAAAGACACCGGTAAGGAAAGACAGGTAAGCCTATCATATTCAAGCCTATAAGTGACTTAGATACGTTCTGTACAGTAATCTTGGGAACTAATAATGACACTGTCAGCTAACGAAAAAATCTAACTTACCATTAACGAACTGTGTTATTCAAGAGGACTCTGAAGACGATTTATAAGATTGCCCAAAATTGAAATATCAATGTAATCTGTTATGTACTTGAATGCTGGCAAATAGTGGCTTTATCCAGGACTCACTAATCTGTTAATTTAATAACAATCTTGATATTTTAACAGTTTTTACTTGATTGATCAATTAGACCAATATCTTTACTAAGTGCTTTTACTTATGTATCAATTTTAAACATTCATCTGATGTTTTTTTATTTTTTTCTATTTGTATCCATTTTGGTTGTATCAAGATCATTTAAATTGTAAACAATTTGTATCTATAATTTATAATATAGACAAAAAATTGCATTTTATTATATATGTTTCTGACACTATCCAGATTATTCTTTAACGCTGTTTAGAAATCTATTCATTTGTTTGAATACTTAAGAAAGTGATTTCTATATTAAATTTGAGTCACCATTAGTATTGGACTCCAGAAATGTGTATTTATGCACATTTCTGGACATCACTAGTTTATCCGACTTACGACACTTTATGAACTGCCGGCGCCGTATATGTGATACCTCAATGTGCAAGGTGAAATTATGGGCGGCGCGGGTTTCAGCAGTTGCGCTGAAACCTGCGCCATATATGTAATCTCGCCCCAGGCTGTGTAAATTTTACATAAAAAGAAGGGGTCATGATCTCAAGCTGAAGGGTAGGATATTCAGGAGTAATTTGCGGAAGCTTCTTTACAGAAAGGGTGATTGGTTCATAGAATAAACTTCCACAAGAGGTAGTAATGACAAACACTGTGGGGGACTTTAAGCATAAGGCTATCCTACAAACTAGATAACTTTATTCTTTTAGGAAATATCAGGCAGACTTGCTGGGCCTATGGCTCTTATTAGCTATCAAAACTGATGTTTCTATGTCTGTCAAAAGAACTGAAATAAGGGGGCATTCTGCAGCAGCTTAGATACAAGGCAATCACAGAGGTAAAAAGTATATTAATATAATCGTGTTAGTTATGCAAAACTGGGAAATGGATAATAAAGGGATTATCTATCTTTTTAAACAATAAAAAATGTCAAGTAGACCGTTCCTTTAAGTTTATTAACCATCCTTACTAATTAATAAGAAAGGTTGTGAGTGGATTTGAACCATTGAAAAACAATTGCAGCAAATAAGGTGTTAATCTGTTCTAATAACATTCAGACTCTGCTGCTATGTTAGTCTATTGTAAGACCGCAGCAAAATGTGCTGATTAAAATGTGTTTACTGTCTCTTTAAGGAAAGAAAAGTAAATCTGGCCCTTCCAATGCCTTACTGTCCCTACTGACCCTCTTTGGGCGCTTTATATTCTGTAATACAGCAAGTCTAACGTGAATCTCATTATAAGGTCTCTTAGCAGCAGTGAAACTTTGAAAGAACGGCAGTCATAAAACTACTTAAGAAAATCCTCAGCAATTAAGAAGAGCCTAGATAAACAGCTAATGTTGATTTAGTTGAGGAATTACACTATATGCCTTTAGCATTGCAAAAATAGTCGTGTTACAAGCTGCCAAAAATATACTATTTTCTCGGAAGGAACTTCTCAAACACTTATTGGCTTCAGACAACTCTTTATTTATTTTTAATTTAACAGTTTTTTTTAAAAAAAAAAAATATATATATATAATATGCTGCCGTCTATTTTATTTTGAATTTTATTTGACCAGGGACATCTTAAACATGAAATAATTATCTTTCTCTGCCGGAGGAGTAATGTGTTATTATGCATTCAAATCCCATTTAAAATGCTATAGCAATACAGGTAAATGAAAAATTCCACTACCGCCACAGAATGTTTGAGCTCAATCGGTTTTGTGCAGTTGCTTAATCAAACGCAAATAATTCTAGTGCGCTTCCTCATAGTAATCTTTTACCAAAGGGAAATGATCCATCTGAGCCACCTGTCATGAGTACTGTAGGGTGCATCATACTACTATCTGCGCCATAAATATTAACTATCCACTTGGAATAGCAGTATTGAAGCGCAATATATTGCTCGCCAGCGAAGTTAAAGTGATTTTAACGTTTTTTATTGTACTGAACAGTATATACAATTAGCCTTCAAAACATGGGCACTTTCATTGATGAAATGTTTTTTTTTTTAAGACCCTTTATTTGTAAAATATTTACCATCTAGTGATGGTAAACATTGTGCCGTTCCTCCGCCCGCACCTCGTACTTCATTTACATCACCTCTTGTTTTGCCAGAGTAAGGAGTGTGTTTCAATAGCAGAATTGCTTCACTGCTTACCCCCTGAAAAGCTGGGGGGTAGAGTAGATGTTAGAGGCCCTACCATGTTGTAAGCGCAGCAGGCTCCAACGCTCTAGAATGCTGGGGTTTCAAGATACAACACAGGCTCAATCCCTTCACTGCAACTTGCTGTATAGTTAACAATAGGTTAGGATACTTGATGTGAGCATAAGCTAAAGATATTATCAGGAATGCAGCATTCTGTAGCAGAACCACCTATATCAGCGACTTAACATGGCTGCCACCTGGAAGTTCCTAGGTTTTTAATAATGCTGCAAATTGCCTTACCCAGCTAATTGATTTGCATCTTTTGCAGGTTATAGATTTTGCTATTTGGCCTTTCTAGGGTGAGACAAGCGCAGGTTTGACATAAAAGCTAGCAGTGTTTAACGTCCTTTTAAGTTTTAGGGCCAGATTATTAAAAATTCTCCATCTTAGAAAGAAATTATAGTGTAGTCTTTACAAGGGATGAACTAACTGAATTATCTAAGAAAAAGAGTAGAACCTTGAAGTCCCAGAGAGATGAGATATGCCTCCTATAGAAAGTCATAAGGCTCGCTGGGATAGAGATTGAAGTTAACAAGGGAGCACCTGACACTGATATAAAGCTTCAGTGTGCAGCAAATACAAATTAAACACATTTTTTCACTGTAATTTAACTTGCATTTGTTTCTAGTTTAGTACAGATTATTTCTGACAGTTGAATATGTGTATTGTGAATCTTGAGCAAAGTTCACCTGAATATAGCTGGCAAATAAATCAGTGAGACTTGCAGGTATAAAATGCTTAGAGCATATAATTACAATTGTGAGGGTGCTTCAGATACACCCTGGGAGATGCCCTGTTCAGCCCAAGAAACTCCCCTTTCCCTCACACTATCTGGAACTTTCAGGCTTATTTCACATAGAACAAATACAAAGTGCAAGGTAATTTGTAAAAGATACACTGAAATATACAAAGTATGATCCTAATTTTTTAACGTTACACAGCAACTTTCAATGCATAATTGTAAAATCTAACGGCTAGATTTAGAGTTCTACGGCCAAAGGGGTGCGTTAGCTACGCGTGTTTTTTTTTCCCCGCACCTTTTAAATACCGCTGGTATTTAGAGTTCACAGAATGGCTGCGTTAGGCTCCAAAAAGGGAGCGTAGAGCATAATTTACCGCCACTGCAACTCTCAATACCAGCGGTGCTTACGGACGCGGCCAGCTTCAAAAACGTGCTTGTGCACGATTCCCCCATAGGAAACAATGGGGCAGTTTGAGCTGAAAAAAAACCTAACACCTGCAAAAAAGCAGCGTTCAGCTCCTAACGCGTCCCCATTGTTTATTATGGGAAAACACTTCCTAAGTCTGCACCTAACACCCTAACATGACCCCCGAGTCTAGACACCCCTAACCTTACACTTATTAATCCCTAATCTGCCGCCCCCGCTATCGCTGACCCCTGCATTACACAATTAACCCCTAATCTGCCGCTCCGTACACCGCCGCAACCTACGTTATCCCTATGTACCCCTAATCTGCTGCCCCTAACACCGCCGACCCCTTTATTATATTAATTAACCCCTAATCTGCCGCCACCAACGTCGCCTCCACCTACCTACAATTATTAACCCCTAATCTGCCGACCGGACCTCACCGCTACTCTAATAAATGTATTAACCCCTAAAGCTAAGTCTAACCCTAACACTAACACCCCCCTAAGTTAAATATAATTTAAATCTAACGAAATAATTTAACTCTTATTAAATAGATTATTCCTATTTAAAGCTAAATACTTACCTGTAAAATAAATCCTAATATAGCTACAATATAAATTATAATTATATTGTAGCTTTTTTAGGATTAATATTTATTTTACAGGCAACTTTGTATTTATTTTAACCAGGTACAATAGCTATTAAATAGTTAATAACTATTTAATAGTTACCTAGTTAAAATAAATAAATCCTAACCTAATTTACAATTAAACCTAACTCTACACTATCAATAAATTAATTAAATACAATACCTACAAATAAATACAATGAAATAAACTAACTAAAGTACAAAAAATAAAAAAGAACTAAGTTACAAAAAATAAAAAAATATTTACAAACATATTAAAAATATTACAACAATTTTAAGCTAATTACACCTACTCTAAGCCCCCTAATAAAATAACAAAGACCCCCAAAATAAAAAAATGCCCTACCCTATTCTAAAATTAAAATAGAAAAGCTCTTTTACCTTACCAGTCCTTAAAAAGGCCTTTTGCGGGGCATGCCCCAAATAATTCAGCTCTTTTGCCTGTAAAAATAAACACAATATTTTGGATTGAACTTGAATCTGATTGGCTGATTCCATCAGCCAATCAGAATTTTCCTACCTTAATTCCGATTGGCTGATAGAATCCTATCAGCCAATCGGAATTCGAGGGACGCCATCTTGGATGACGTCATTTAAAGGAACCTTCATTCGGACTTAGGACGTCGGAAGAAGAGGATGGATCCGCGCCGGTCTTCAAGATGGAGCCGCTCGTCATCGGATGAAGATAGAAGATGCCGCTTGGATGAAGATGGTTGCCGGTCCGGATCTCCTCTTCTGCCCGGATAGGATGAAGACTTTGGAGCCTCTTCTGGACTTCTTCAGCCGCTTGATAGAAGACTTCAGCCGGATGATGGATCTCCAGCCCCCGCTTGGGCTTGGATGAAGATTTCGGAGCCTGGACGGATCGGTCATACCCGGTATGGTGAAGATAAGGTAGGAAGATCTTCAGGGGCTTAGTGTTAGGTTTATTTAAGGGGAGTTTGGGTTAGATTTGGGGTATGTGGGTGGTGGGTTGTAATGTTGGGGGGGGGGTATTGTGTTTATTTTTACAGGCAAAAGAGCTGAATTATTTGGGGCATGCCCCGCAAAAGGCCCTTTTAAGGGCTGGTAAGGTAAAAGAGCTTTTCTATTTTAATTTTAGAATAGGGAAGGGCATTTTTTTTATTTTGGGGGGCTTTGTTATTTTATTAGGGGGCTTAGAGTAGGTGTAATTAGTTTAAAATTGTTGTAATATTTTTATTATGTTTGTAATTAATTTTTTATTTTTTGTAACTTAGCTTTTTTTATTTTTTGTACTTTAGTTAGTTTATTTAATTGTATTTATTTGTAGGGATTTGTATGTAATTAATTTATTGATAGTGTAGTGTTAGGTTTAATTGTAACTTAGGTTAGGATTTATTTTACAGGTAATTTTGTAATTATTTTAACTAGGTAGCTATTAAATAGTTAATAACTATTTAATAGCTATTGTACCTGGTTAAAATAATTACAAAGTTGCCTGTAAAATAAATATAAATCCTAAAATAGCTACAATGTAACTATTCGTTATATTGTAGCTATATTAGGGTTTATTTTACAGGTAAGTATTTAGCTTTAAATAGGAATAATTTATTTAATAAGAGTTAATTTATTTAGTTAGATTTAAATTATATTTAACTTAGGGGGGTGTTAGGGTTAGGGTTAGAGTTAGCTTTAGGGGTTAATACATTTATTAGAGTAGCGGTGAGGTCCGGTCGGCAGATTAGGGGTTAATAATTGTAGGTAAGGTAGCAGCGACGTTGGGGGGGCAGATTAGGGGTTAATAAATATAATATAGGGGTCGGCAGTGTTAGGGGCAGCAGATTAGGGGTACATAGGGATAATGTAGGTGGCGGCGGTGTGCGGTAGGCAGATTAGGGGTTAAAAAAATGTAATACAGTGGCGGCGATGTGGGGGGACCTCGGTTTAGGGGTACATAGGTAGTTTATGGGTGTTAGTGTACTGTAGAGCACAGTAGTTAAGAGCTTTATGAACCGGCGTTAGCCCAGAAAGCTCTTAACTCCTGGTTTTTTTCTGTGGCTGGAGTTTTGTCGTTAGATTTCTAACGCTCACTTCAGCCAAGACTCTAAATACCGGCGTTAGAAAGATCCCATTGAAAAGATAGGATACGCAATTGGCGTAGGGGGATCTGCGGTATGGAAAAGTCGCGGCTGCAAAGTGAGCGTTAGACCCTTTAATGACTGACTCTAAATACCAGCGGGCGGTAAAAACCAGCGTTAGGAGCCCCTAACGCTGGTTTTGACGGCTACCGCAGAACTCTAAATCTAGGCGTAAATCTTAAATACACTGCAAATTGCATTAAAATTGCTCCTGGGTTATGGACACTAATTATTTTTGAATGACATTGGCCTGAACTTGTTTACTTTAATTTAACATATGTTTTTTCCCCCCCCAAAGGAGCACTGTTTAATATCCCTTTAAACATTTTGCTTTGGTAAAAATGCATTTCAGCCAGAAGCTTTTAATACCTGATGGCGAATTACTGTTTTTGATAGGCTGATCACAAAATAACGCCACATGCATTATCAATTGCACTCAGTTTGTAGTCTGTTCCACAGTTAACGTGTAGTGTTAGGTTTAATTGTAACTTAGGTTAGGATTTATTTTACAGGTAATTTTGTAATTATTTTAACTAGGTAGCTATTAAATAGTTAATAACTATTTAATAGCTATTGTACCTGGTTAAAATAATTACAAAGTTGCCTGTAAAATAAATATAAATCCTAAAATAGCTACAATGTAACTATTCGTTATATTGTAGCTATATTAGGGTTTATTTTACAGGTAAGTATTTAGCTTTAAATAGGAATAATTTATTTAATAAGAGTTAATTTATTTAGTTAGATTTAAATTATATTTAACTTAGGGGGGTGTTAGGGTTAGGGTTAGAGTTAGCTTTAGGGGTTAATACATTTATTAGAGTAGCGGTGAGGTCCGGTCGGCAGATTAGGGGTTAATAATTGTAGGTAAGGTAGCAGCGACATTGGGGGGGCAGATTAGGGGTTAATAAATATAATATAGGGGTCGGCAGTGTTAGGGGCAGCAGATTAGGGGTACATAGGGATAATGTAGGTGGCGGCGGTGTGCGGTAGGCAGATTAGGGGTTAAAAAAATGTAATACAGTGGCGGCGATGTGGGGGGACCTCGGTTTAGGGGTACATAGGTAGTTTATGGGTGTTAGTGTACTGTAGAGCACAGTAGTTAAGAGCTTTATGAACCGGCGTTAGCCCAGAAAGCTCTTAACTCCTGGTTTTTTTCTGTGGCTGGAGTTTTGTCGTTAGATTTCTAACGCTCACTTCAGCCAAGACTCTAAATACCGGCGTTAGAAAGATCCCATTGAAAAGATAGGATACGCAATTGGCGTAGGGGGATCTGCGGTATGGAAAAGTCGCGGCTGCAAAGTGAGCGTTAGACCCTTTAATGACTGACTCTAAATACCAGCGGGCGGTAAAAACCAGCGTTAGGAGCCCCTAACGCTGGTTTTGACAGCTACCGCAGAACTCTAAATCTAGGCGTAAATCTTAAATACACTGCAAATTGCATTAAAATTGCTCCTGGGTTATGGACACTAATTATTTTTGAATGACATTGGCCTGAACTTGTTTACTTTAATTTAACATATGTTTTTCCCCCCCCCAAAGGAGCACTGTTTAATATCCCTTTAAACATTTTGCTTTGGTAAAAATGCATTTCAGCCAGAAGCTTTTAATACCTGATGGCGAATTACTGTTTTTGATAGGCTGATCACAAAATAACGCCACATGCATTATCAATTGCACTCAGTTTGTAGTCTGTTCCACAGTTAACGTGATAGTAAACCTAGCGTATGTGTCTGAAGCGTTTGTCGCGCTGAGCTACTCAGGCAGCCCATGGCAGAACGCTATTTTTCAGTGAGGTGACGTTTCCACCTCTTAGCCAATTGCCTTGTGGGCCAGCTGGCATTATGCTGGATAGCTAGCATGCTATTGGCTAAGACCACCTCACTGCAAAATAGCATTCTCCCATGGTTGGCTTCAGGCTCTCACTGCGGCGAACGATTCAGGCAAATAAAGGAACTTTCAACATGAAGTATTTTATAATTCATGAGTGAAAGTCCCATTTATTTGTTCCACTGTTAAACCCTAGTGCTTCCCAAACCCTAGGATTTACTATCACTTTAAACTCAAAGAACAGTGAGAAAATTAAATGATCCAACATATTAAAGCATTTTTTCCCACTGTTACGTCCCTTTAAACATTTTTTTTTCCAAACAATAATGGCCCCTTATTCCCAAAACAGCCTATTATAGTTCAATTAGTAATCGGTCTATAAAGCAATTTCTGTCTGCGTATACTGTAAACATGCGCTGATACTCTGGGTCACAGAGTAAAGGTTGCAGTGACCCTAAAGATTACCCGATCTATTTATAGATTCTGTCAGATGTTTATTTTTCAGATTCATTTAAGGTTTGTATTGTGTTTGCTTAGGTGTGAGGCCAGTTAAATCCTCCGTATAATTACATTCAGCTCTGCAAATAAACACAGATTATTTGCTGTGTGAGGTCCCTTTAAGAATATGGAGGACTCTTCACTCACATATTACTGGTGGCCTGATTGCTTAGAATATAAATACGCATTGCTTATACAGATACATCCACTAGCTTGTGTATAGTACAAAGATAGATACATAAGTATAGATTACAGATGTGCTGCTCTGTGTATAATACAGACACAAACACTGCTCTGTGTATAATACAGTCACATACTGATGTGTATAACACAGACACACACACTGCTCTGTGTATAATACAGACACACACACTGCTCTATGTATAATACAGATACACACACTGCTATGTGTATAATACAGACACACACACTGCTCTGTGTATAATACAGACACACACACTGCTCTGTGTATAATACAGACACACACACTGCTCTGTGTATAATACAGACACACACACTGTTCTGTGTATAATACAGACACACACACTACTCTGTGTATAATACAGACACACACACTGCTCTGTGTATAATACAGACACACACACTGCTCTGTGTATAATACAGACACACACACTGCTCTGTGTATAATACAGACACACACTGCTCTGTGTATAATACAGACACACACACACTGCTCTGTGTATAATACAGACACACACTATCATGTGTATAATACAGATACACACACTGCTCGGTGTATAATAGACACACGCACTGCTATGTGTGTAATACAGACACACACACTGCTCTGTATATAATACAGATACACACACTGCTCTGTGTATAATACAGTCACACACTATCATGTGTATAATACAGACACACACTATCATGTGTATAATACAGATACACACACTGCTCGGTGTATAATAGACACACGCACTGCTATGTGTGTAATACAGACACACACACTGCTCTGTGTATAATACAGATACACACACTGCTCTGTGTATAATACAGACACACACTATCATGTGTATAATACAGACACCCACTGCTCTGTGTGTAATACAGTGAAACACACACACTGCACTGTGTATAATACAGACACCCACTGCTCTGTGTGTAATACAGACACACACTACAATATATATAATACAGTCACACACACACACTGCACTGTGTATAATACAGTTGTTGTCTGTGATTCTCTGCATTTAATGATAAATTCCCTGCTTTTTTTAAGCATCTTCCCTATAGCAGAACTCTTGTGCAGCATAAGGAATTCAGCTTCTGTTTTATTATCCTAAATTCCTGTTCCATGCGGCACCAATTAGCTGAGTGGACAAGCTTCTCCGCTCCTCAGTGACTTCATGTTTAATGGGAAAGTTTAAGTTGCATTAACCTCAAATCTCACTTCAAAGGTTGACCCATATACTGGGGACATTCCTGCTGACTGACCTGAAGATCTTCCATGTGATATCACCAAGGTCAGTTCAGGAGTATTAAAGGGACATTAAAACCTTCTTGCTTTTGTGTAAAAATTGTTCTTTGTCTGACGATCTCTAATGAGGCCAAAAAGCAATATCTGTAACCCACAAATGCTGCAAATTGCCTAAACTAGCTGTTTGATTTAATGCATTTGCAGGTTACAGAATGTGTGCTTTATGGCCTCATTAGGGATCGTTGGACAAAGCACATTTTTTGCACAAAAGCAAAATGTGTTTAAAGTAGCAGTGTACTGTAAAACTGTTTTCCCCTTAAATGGACTCTGAACCCAAAATTTTTCTTTTGTGATTCAGATAGAGCATGCAATTTTAAGCAACTTTCTAATTTACTCCTATTTTTTGTTCAGTACTCTGGACAGCACTTTTTTATTGGTAGATGAATTTATCCACCAATCAGCAAGAACAACCCAGGTTGTTCACCAAAAATGGGCCGGCATCTAAACTTACATTCTTGCATTTCAAATAAAGATACCAAGAGAATGAAGAAAATTTGATAATAGGAGTAAATTAGAATGTTGCTTAAAATGTCTTGCTCTATCTGAATCACAAAAGAAGATTTTTGGGTTCAGTGTCCAGAGACATCAGACATATTTATCTTTTAATTTAAATGCTTTCCTTTCTTATCTCTGTCTCTACAATACTTATAAAGAACAATAGAACATTAATTGGACAGTCTAGTCAAAAATTAACTTTCATGATTCAGATAGAGCACGTCATTTTAAACAACTTTGCAATTAACTTTTATCATCAATGTTGCTTTGTTCTCTTTGTATTTTTAGTTGAAAGCTAAACCTAGGTAGGTCATATGCTAATGTCATAGCCCTTAAAGGCCGCCTCTTATCTGAATGCATTTTGACAGTTTTTCACAACTAGAGGGTTTTAGTTCATGTGTGCCATATAGATAACATTGTGCTCATGCACGTGGAGGTACCTAGGAGTCAGCACTGATTGGCTCAAATGTAAGTCTGTGAAAAGAACTGAGATAAGGGGGCAGTCTGCAGATGCTTAGATACAAGGTAATCACAGAGGTATAAAGTATATTAATATAACTGTGTTGGTTATGCAGAACTGGGGAATGGGTAATAAAGGGATTATCTATCTTTTAAAACAATACAAATTCTAGTGTAAACTGTCCCTTTAACATTTTATAACTATATCTCTCTCACCCTACTGGGAGTGTAATTTCTTCTGCTGGCTGTGTTTCCATAGCTTGTCAATAGCCTATACTTAAAGGGACATGAAACCCAATTTTTTTTTTCATTATTCGGATAGAACATGCAATTTTAAAAACTTTCCAATTTATTTCTGTTATCTACTTAGGGATACTTAGGTATACTCAGCAGCTGCTGATTGGTGGCTGCACATATATGCCTCATGTTATTGGCGCATCAAGTGCATTCAGCTAGCTCTCAGTAGCACATTGTTACAAATTTGATAATATAAGTAAACAATAAAGTTGTTTAAAATTGTATTTTCTTTCTGAATCATGAACGAAAAATGTGGGGTTTCATGCCCCTTTAAGAATAGAAACAATCAGCATAGGTAAGGATACCACAGAATAAATCAGCTATTTAAAATGCTGAAAGAAAGGTAAAGGAACTATTTGTAAACAATTTAATACACTTCAGCAGGTATAATGGATCATTGGCAACAAATTAAAGGGGAGAAACATTTAAGGTAAACTGTCCCTTTAAATGGCCATAATAGTTGAAAAATGACATGTTCGAATTTGTTAGATCATGTAATGTAAGACTGGGGACCCTACACCAGTGATTTTTAACCTTTTTTTTGCCGTGGCACACTTTTTTACATTAAAAAATCCTGTGGCACACCACCATCCCAAAATTTTAAAAAAATCCCACATTGTAGCCTAATACAGCATATATATATATATATATATACACATACACACAAACACACACATACTGTATGTATTGTGCTGTTATGCCATGCCTCCTACAAACTACCCCTGCACTGGGAGTAAAAAACAAGCAAAGTTTAAAAAATATGTCACACTGTTGTCAGTCTGCCGTGGCACACCTGAGGATCTCTCACGGCACACTAGTGTGCCACGGCACACTGGTTGAAAAACACTGCCCTACACTACCCCACAAAGGAGTTAAACACACACTATGGGGTGAATTTATCAAACACCCGGCCGCCCAGCATCACTAAATGCCAACAGCATACGCTTGTGAAATGCTTGTGCAATGCCGCCCCCTGCACATTTGCAGCCAATCGGCCACTAGCAGGGGGTGTCAATCATCCCAATCGTATCTGTTTGGGATGATTGCGGTCTTACGACCAATAAACAAGTGCTGAACCAAGAATTGGCTGGCTCCTTAGCTTAGATGCCTTCTTTTTCAAATAAAGATAGCAAGAGAATGAAGAAAAAAATGATTATAGGAGTAAATTAGAAAGTTGCTTAAAATTGCATGCTCTATTTGAATCACAAAAGAAAAAATTTGGGTTCAGTGTCCCTTTAAAGGCTTCATGCTCAAAACGCGTTAATATGTGCTTTTTGTGTTGATGATCATAAAAGAGGCCTTTTTCCTTCCGATGCTACAAGTTTTATGGTTACTAGCTGTTGAGATTTTTTTGTGTGCTGGTAAAATAAAATGCTCATGGCTGTAAACTGTGCTTTAAACAGAAGCCGATGACAGATTTTATGTAGTTCTAATTTTGACTTAAGCAACTGCGATTACACTATTCAACAAAAAAATACTTTGTATATGTCTTGAAAAACGTTTATAACTTCAGAATTGTTTTATCAGCTCTAGTTTTTGAGATAAACTACTTGCGCTTCTGTAATATAGTCATAGTGAAAAGCAATATTACAACAACCTTATAATTTCTTGATACAACATTAGGGAAATTTGTTTTCATTCAATCAATCGCAAATAACAACAAAGAATGAAAAAAACATACAACAATGGAAAGTACTATCTGAAATAGTGGCACCTTGTCTTTGCTTGTCACTTATAGTCCTCTTCTGGGGCATCTCTTGTCACTGTCCAACAGTAGTTTCACCTACCCTAATATCTTCACTAACAGTAGTCAGCAAGCATAGAAGCGTTCCACCTACCCTGATATCTTCACCAACAGTAGTCAGCAAGCATAGAAGTGTTCCACCTACACTGATATCTTCACCAACAGTAGTCAGCAAGCATAGAAGCGTTCCACCTACCCTGATATCTTCACCAACAGTAGTCATCAAGCATAGAAGCGTTCCACCTACCCTGATATCTTCACTAACAGTAGTCATCAAGCATAGAAGCGTTCCACCTACCCTGATATCTTCACTAACAGTAGTCAGTAAGCATAGAAGTGTTCCACCTACCCCGATATCTTCAATAACAGTAGTCAGCAAGCATAGAAGCGTTCCACCTACCCTGATATCTTCACCAACAATAGTCATCAAGCATAGAAGCGTTCCACCCACCCTGATATCTTCACTAACAGTAGTCAGCAAGCATAGAAGTGTTCCACCTACCCTGATATCTTCACTTACAGTAGTCACCAAGCATAGAAGTGTTCCACCTACCCTGATATCTTCACTAACAGTAGTCACCAAGCATAGAAGCGCTCTACTTAACCTCATATCTTCACTTACAGTAGTCAGTAAGCATAGAAGTGTTCCACCTACCCCGATATCTTCAATAACAGTAGTCAGCAAGCATAGAAGCGTTCCACCTACCCTGATATCTTCACCAACAATAGTCATCAAGCATAGAAGCGTTCCACCCACCCTGATATCTTCACTAACAGTAGTCAGCAAGCATAGAAGCGTTCCCCCTACCCTGATATCTTCACTAACAGTAGTCAGCAAGCATAGAAGTGTTCCACCTACCCTGATATCTTCACTTACAGTAGTCCGCAAGCATAGAAGCGTTTTACCTACCCTGATATCTTCAATTACAGTAGTCAGCAAGCATAGAAGTGTTCCACCTACCCTGATATATTCACTTACAGTAGTCATCAAGCATAGAAGTGTTCCATGGATATATTAAAGTGTGCGCAAGAGGCACCAAACTGCTCCAACCCTAAAGTCCCTAACGTTAGGGAAAAAAGACAATCAAAGAACAAAAATATAGGAGAAGCGCTAAAAAAGCTAAAGGTGCAATAATAAACACAGTGTGAGATATAAGAATTGCTATGAAAATATGGTTTAATCAAACACTCAAATGGAATACAGATCCTGTAAAGATAGAATACATAAATGTAAAGACATTAAAAATCGGACGTCTCCGATATAATAAAACACAAGTTTAAATAAAAACAAATGACTACTGTTGCCAATATGATAGATTATGTCTCTGTATCAATCAGATAAAATGCATGGGCCCTCAAAACGATCACAAGACATGGATCAGTTCCAGGTAAGATTTACCCGTATTACCTTCTAATGTACCGTCTGTTTGTATGAAAACACCTCCGTGAGGCGTTTGCGTGTCCCGTGACGTCACTGGTCGGGAGGCGTTGTCTCCAAAGGAAAATCCTATTGGTCAGGATAACTAACAGACGAAGTATAGCGGCCGCTATATTGTAGATAGAAGAAGTGAAATATCCCCGCTCTTAGTGCAGAACAGCACGCAGGGTTAACTTGCATCCAGATCTCTCTTTCAGACCTTCTTGCAGCCCACAGGCTTCGATGCAGAATCTTAGAACCGGCTTGGCTTAAGAACGTATCTTTTCCCAATGCGGTCCTAGTGCTCTCTGTAGATTTGCGTACAGCAAAGTAGATTTAGCTGAAAACCTTGTACTTCAAAAGAGTATTAGAGTCCTTATAGGTGTAGAATAAAGTACAGGATAGCTGTGGCTTATCATCAACGCGTTTCTCCCTCTTACAGGGCTTTCTCAAGATCTTATGTATTTTACACCAACCAAACTTAAAGAAACAGTAAACGTAACATTTGTTTTTTGTTGTTGTTTTTTTGGGGGGGTTTGCACAAACAAAAACATTATTAAAATAAAGCTACCATACCCCCATAAAAAAGTATTAAAAACAGGCATTTTCAATCTTTATGTTACCTGCAAAAATGGCGTTCAGCTCCTGCTGCTGACGCCCCGGGTGGCCGGGTAGGGTTGCCACTTTTCTTGGAAGAAAATACCGGCCATGCTAATTAACATAAATTTGAATAAATATTAAACAGCATAACTCAAAAACTAAAGCTGATATGACTGATTTTAAATACTCGTTTGTTTATAACTAGTATTCATTACACTCAGAAGACATTTCACTTTGACAGGGGCTTTCTTTTAATATTTATTCTTTATTTTCTACATTGACATGAACCTTAAAAATACCGGCCATGTCGGTAAAATACCGGCTCGGTGGCAACCCGAGCGATTGTTTTACGGTTAACCAAACTGATTTTCGCTTATCATAATCATTTTTAAAAAGCTGCTTAAAGGGGGAGATTATTACCAGAAGCTGAGCACCACTTTTGCAGGTAATCTAAAGATTTTAAACGTTTGTCTTCATATATTTTTATTGCGGTTGCTTTTTAATAATATTGATTTCTAGGAGGGGAAAAAATATTGTTTTTTTTAATGACACTTTTTAGCTCCATTTGTAACATTTGTAATATAAACTCGCCCTCTGCATCTTGAAAAAAACTAGAGACAGCATATATAGTATTACATTGCTTGCACAGTACATCTTCCATATTGAAGCAGGCTCACAGACGGAAATGAGAAATTTACATGCAATCCGAGTCCTACTGTCACCAAATAATCCATCACTACAATGAAAATACATCACAGGACATGACAGAGTGTGTTGGACCTGGTAATGCACAGAGAGGGCTAAAACACATTACTGGAGGGTTGGGGCTGTTTACAAATACATTAGTACTTTATATAATTATATTCAGCGTTATCATACATGACAAAGACACACTGTTGGCAACAGCACGGAAACGTCTACCAAACTGGAGCATGAACCATTACAGGCGCCCTTTAATAGGATATGAAAGTCAACATAAGCCTCTTTTAGTTAGAACTGCAGGGTGCCTCTGCAAAACACACACTCCGAAAGGAGCTGCAACCTATGAAGTGTAAAAGGTTTGTAGCCCCGGAGACAATTTGTCAGTTGGAGCCAACTTAAATGTGACAACTGATCACCCTGTAAATTTCTGCTGCTGTCACTCAATGGATCTGACTTAATCCTCTGAAACAAAAGATTGTGTCTATATAAAATGCCAGAGGAGGAGAGGCATGTGCGTTTCTGACATTACAGGTCATATATTTGTCATTACGGGCTGTATGTTTGTTGTCTCTCTGTAGGAATAATAACAACAACGTATATAGTGCATTTCTTCTGGATTGGACTCTTTACAGTTGGTAAATTTACGTAAGAAGGTTGTGAAGTTAGATATTTCAGTCATGTGTGAATATGTAGGTCTTGAGTCTTTGTATATATCCACAGAAGTGGCTTCTTTCACTGTGCTGGGGAGTCTGTTCCATAGAGATGAAGACAGACTGGCTAAAAGCTTGAGCACCACATTGTTGGTGAATCCTTGACACATTTCAGAGCATGTGCTGATCTAAGAGAGGCAGTTTGGAACACCAGAATTTATTTTAGATGGCTGGGTCCATGATCATGCACTACCCCATAAGATAGCAGGCCTATCTTGAATAGTATCCGCCATATTATTGGCAACCAGTTAAGGGGCGTAGAGGATGGGTGTCAAGTGGCAACATTTTGATTGGCCAGTTAGTAGTCTTCTTGCAGCTTTTTGTACCAGCTGAAGGGGTTGGTGTATCTTGTCTGGGAGACCATAATAAAGTGTATTGCAGTAGCCCAGGTGGATGCCACCAAAGCATGGATGATTGCGAGAAGATCCTTTGTAGATGCTTGATCCTGGCTATATGCCTTAACTAAAAGACTGAGGCATGTACTGTGGCCAAAATATATGGTGTTTCATGGACATTTCACTGTCAAGCAACACACCAAACCTAGAAACATAGAATTTGACAGTAGATAAGAATCAAAATGCCCATCAAATCTACCCAACCAAGATTTCCTTCTAGTTATAATATTTGTAGTCTTGATCCTCCACATTCAACACCAATATGCTGAAATTTTTGAAGCTTGGTTTTCATAATGCAACCTTCTCCAATCACAAGTACCTTTAAACCAAGTGGTACCCATCCACCCAGGCCAACTGCAAGGCATTTGTTGATCTTTTCTATTGGAGCACTTGAGCTTGGCTTTAAGGGGATATATATTTGCCTGTTATCTACATAACAGTGATATCCTAGGTCAGTGATAGCTAACCTTGGCACCCCAGATGTTGTGAAACTACATTTCCCATGATGCTTGGGCACTTTGCAGTCTTCTTCATGGGAAATGTAGTTTTGAAACATCAGAGGTGTCAAGGTAAGCTATCACAGGCCTAGGCCATGTGGCCTTATGATATCTCCCATTGGAAGCATATACACCACAAATAATACAGGAGATAAGATGGTGTTCTGCTCGACTCCACATGCCAAGGGAACAGGTGCAGAAGAGCATACTCACAATTTCAACCACTGCAGAAGATCAGCTTCTACTAAATATACTAAAAATATGTGACATTTCTCAGGAGCAGCAGTTCACTAATTGAAGCTCGCTGAACTCATCAATAGCAAGATTTGTGTAGCCACCAATCAGCAGCTCCGGGTAGTGCATTACTGCTCCTGAGCATACCCAGGTAAGATTTTCAACCAAGAATACCAAGGAAGTGAAGTTAGTTTGATAACTGAAGTAAATTGAAAAGTGATTTTGTGGCTATAGAATAATATATCAGCCAAGTATAAATATTTTTATAACAAATTAACATCCTTTTAAAAGCAATTGTTTTTTAATAGCCAAACTCCCCCTATCATTATTTGGAGGAACCAATCCGGGCTTGAGTATGAAGAAGACAATAAGTCTAGTGATAGTCATAATATTAGTATAATTTACATTGTTTTGCAGTTATCAGCTAAAGACAATTAGGAACTGATATGTAGCAGGGCTTGCCTTGAGAAGTCAGCAGGGTACATGTCAAGTTAGAAAATTCAAATTCTCATGTTCAAATTACATGAAAAGGGGGCAAAATAAACAACGAAAGTATCTTGAAAAGCTGTTGTACTGCACAAAGCTACACATTTTATAGAAACATCTCAAGATTTTTACTATACCTTTAAGAGACTTCATTTGTTTTTATAGATGTGATAGTGTGTTTTCATAGCCCTATGGAGTTAAAATGAAAACGGGTATAGAAAGAATCTTTGTGTCGTCTCTTTATTAATCTTATAAATTGTATTTGCAGGAACAGATAAGAAAGAGCATGGAAATGATAAAGACGAAGGATTTTTCTCTTGGCGACTGTTGCTAAGCAGCACGTCCTTGTAGAGAGATGAGGAGAGTCATGTAATAGTCCTCATCTGTTCCATAATCTGCACAAAGCAGCATCCAAAAGTCATCCTAAGGTTTGGAATGGATTGAAGGAAAGGTGCATTATTCTTGTAAAACACGTGGTTTGCATTTGGCGAGTTCATATTCAGAAATAATTTCAGGAAAAACATGCCCCCCCCCCCTAAAAAACATAGCAAACATGGAAACTTCCATCAACAATGGTGTCCTGAGAGATAATTAAAGGGACAGTCTACCCCCAGAATTGTTATTGATTAAAAAGATAGATAATCCCTTTATTACCGATTCCCCAGTTTTGCATAACCAACACGGTTTTATTAATATACTGTGATTACCTTGTATCTAGGCCTCTGCAGACTGTCCCCTTATTTCAGTTGTTTTCACAGACTTGCATTTTAGCCAATCAGTGCTGACTCCACGGGAGTAAGCATAATCTTATCTTTATGACACACATGAACTAACACCCTCTAGCTGTGAAAAACTGTCAAATGCATTCAGATAAGAGGCGGCCTTCAAGAATTTTGAACTTAGCATATAAGCATACCTAGGTTTAGCTTTCAACAAAGAATACCAAGAGAACAAAGCAAATTTGATGATCAAAGTAAATTGGAAAGTTGTTTAAAATTGCATTCCCTATCTGAATCATGAAAGTTTAATTTTGACTAATCTGTTCCTTTAAGTATATACTTTAGACTGAAAAACAGGAAAGAATACAGATTTTACTACTGAAATGTTTCAGTTTAAAAATAATTTGTGAGAGCAGAGCTGGTAACCAAGGAGTTAATGTAATTCCTAAATGGTGAGAAGCAGGGAGGCGCTGTTGTATACTTGCTGCGCTGCTGTATGTATTTATAATAAAGCCTCCCAGCTCCCATATAAAGCTCTGCAGTGATGCTGCTTAAAAGGGACATGAAACCCAAATGTTTTCTTCCATGACTCACTCAATTTTATACAACTTTCCAGTTAACTACTATTATCTTTTTTTTATCCTTTGTTGGAAAGGATACCTAGGTAGGCTCAGAGCTGCTGATTGGTGGCTGCACATATATGCCTTTTGTCATTGGCTCACCTGGGGCTAGTGGCACGCTATAGTTTGCACACAAGCGATATTGTGTTTTTTTGGCCGTTTCTGCTCGTTAAATTCCGTCCGTATTACAGTTGAAAGTAAATACGAACGCTAGAATGATTAACACGACTTTAGATCTCTGGTTATCTGTTACCTAAGTCAAAATAGTGTCACAAAACATATAAAAAATACATTAAAACGTACAGTTACATTCATAACAAAGGATACCAAGATAATGAAGCAAATTAGAAAATATAAGTAAATTGGAAAGGTGTTTAAAATTGTATTCTCTCTCTATCTTAATCATGAAAGAAAAAATTTCAATTTCATGTCCTTTTAACTTGCTCCTCTCCCAAGTGTTATGTGCTTATTTGTAAACTAAGTTAATCTCTTCTCTCCAAAAGTGTAAAAATGAAATCTATCAGCATTTAAAATAACTACATTTTATTGTTTCTGTTTCAAGCATATTGACATTTCAGTAGGATACTGCTGTATGCTATGATTGGCTCACTGGTCATGTCCTTCTCAGCAGTGGTCGTGCACTGCACCTTTTATTACATACACTATATGCCCAAAAGTATGTGGACACTTCTACTAATTATTGAGTTCAAGTGTTTCAGCCACACCCATTGCTAACAGGTGTATAAATCCAGCACATAGCCATGAAATCTCCATAGACAAACACTGGCAGTACTGAAGAGCTCAGTAACTTTAAACGTGGCACTAATACGATCATAAGATGCCACCTTTGCAACAAGTCAGTTTGTGAAATTTCTGCCCTACTAGATCTGCCCAGTTCAACTATACTGTAAATGTTGTTATTGTGAATTGGGCGCATCTAGGAGCAACAACAGCCCAACCACTACGTGCAAACTTACAGAATGAGGCTGCCGAGTGCTGAAGTGTGTAGTTCATAAGAAAAGCCAATATCATCTGTTGCATTACTCACAAAAGAGTCTCTGGCAGCACAAGATCAGCACAAGAACTGTCCATTAGGATTTTCAAGAAATTAGTTTCCATGGCTGAGCGTCCTCAGATCACCATACGTAACCCCAATCATCAGCTAGATGTAAAACGCGCTGCCGCTGGACTTTGGTGCAGTGGAAACGTGTTCTGTGGAGTGATGAATCATGCTTCACCATCTGACAGTCTGAATCTGGCTGTGGTAGATACCAGGAGAACACTACCTACTGGAATGCATAGTGCCTACTATAAATTTTGGTGGAGGGATAATAGTTTGGGTTAGGCCCCTTAGTTCTAGTGAAGGCTTCTCTTAATGCTACAGGATACAAATATGTTTTAGCCAATTGGAAGCAATTTCGGGAAGACCGTTTCCTGTTCCAGCATTACTGTGTCCTTGTGCACAAAGCGAGGTCCATGAACACATGGTTTGATGAGTTTGGTGTGAAGGAACTTGAGTGTCCTTCACAGAGCCATGACTTCAACCCCATTGAACACCTTTGAGATGAATTGAAACACCAATTGTGAGCCAGACCTTGTTGTCCAACAAATACTAATCAGATAGAGAGGCGCCACATGTGCGTATCAGGTGATCACACCAATAATTAGTTGACAGCTATCTCTAAATGTGAGTACCCTGATGTATTTGCAAAGGTTTCTTGATCCTATTATTATTAATCAGATTTTGTATTTATATAGTTTGATCATTTGTTGGTTTTTGGCGCCCTCCATTAAGAGATTTCTTGTTGTCCATCAGTGTCTGACCTCCCAAATGCTCTTCTGCCTGATTGGGCACAAATTCCCCCTAAACATACTTCAAAATCTTGTGTAAAGCTGTAAAGCCTTCCCAGAAGTGTTTTTTTGGGATGGGATGTCCTACAAGCTCATATAGGTGTGATGGTTAGGTGTCCTCATATGTTTGGCCATATAATATATGTATAGCTAGGAATTCATATAGATAAAATAGATAGATAGATAGATAGATAGATAGATAGATAGATAGATAGATAGATAGATAGATAGATTGATAGATACTGATAGATGGATAGACAGACAGACAGACAGACAGACAGACAGACAGACAGATAGATAGATAGATAGATAGATAGAGAGTCAAACAGAAATACATACAGATAGATAGAAGATAGATAGACCTGTTTATAATGGAATAAATGTTTCACCACAAATAATGAAATCTCGATTATACTGAAAATTTCAATATTATTTTTATATATAGTCTACTATTTCACTCTGCAGTCTGGATGTTGCAGGTGACGAATCCAGTCCAGGTTTTCCTCACAACCTGAACATCACTCACCTGCAGTTAAACATTGTTAATTAGCACTTGTTAGATAGTATGAACCTGTAAGCATTTGCTAATTTTAAGCTCCTATCTATGGGTTCTAGACCTGTTCATTAAAAATGACTGCTTCAAATTGTCTAAACATAAACAAGCTGCCTAAACCAGTGTGTAAAGTGATTTTCAGCTGTATAATACTATGGCCTCGATCACAATCTTTCGGATATATCTGCTCCCAATAATAAGGTTCTGATGTCATTTGATATGGGAAGCATATTTTTGAGTGATCACTACACAAAATGGATTTGGCTACTAAAGGCCCAGAGCCGCTAACGGGTTTTCACTCTAAACGTTCCTGAAAATGTGTTTTCGATTGATAAGTTCTTATTCTCGTGACCAGAACTAGCAAATCAACGCACTCTGACATATACAATGTTTTTTCACACCTCTTATGTTTATATTTTTTAATTTACCCCTTTGTACAGTGTTCAAGGAAATCACCATTTACATGTGTGAGATTAACCTATTTTAATCTGAATCTATCCTAAAAACTGATAAGTGATATGAATGCAGATTGTATATAGGTATGATAGTCATACTGGCCATATTTGTTCAGTGACTATATTAACACTTGTCATAATAATGATAACGAATTTATTTTCTATTTTTTTTAAATCTTTGATTGAGAAAGCACCGTTTTCCGGTTTAGCGAGATTTACATCAGGAATCAAGAGGAACACTGCCTTAAATTAGTTTCTATTAGATAAGTCGCCGCAACTGATCTCATCTTTTAGAATGGGATATTAACAGCTCTCCTACTATAAATCGTGAAACCGCTGAGTGACAAAGTTTCTTCCATTTAAAATGTAGCCAAAAAAAATCTGTAAACTTCATTTTAGTAAATAAGGGTTGTCATTGCACAATTTCGGTTATTGTAAGATGGCGGCACACGGTTCTAGATATTATAAATCTAATTTTTTTTTTTTAAAACAAACCTGTGCAAAATATCTCGGTCGCCAACAGACAGAAAGGCAAATGGTGAAATTCTGGTCACGAAGACGTGAATCTGATTGAAATCTCGTTTATGACAATGCAAGTGTGAATTAGATACAAATCCCATTACTACACACCATTTCTAGATTTTGTGGTCATGATTTTCTCGTTCTTGCTGATCCTGCAGATCCCATAAGTGGTACGGGAATATCACATATTAAATACATATATGTGTAAATTTCAGTCCAACCCACTGCGGACAGTGCTGGACTGGGAATAAAAAGCAGCCCTGGAAAATGTGAAGACCATCCCTTTTTCTGTTGAGTCTGTAGAATGCACACGCCCCATTTTTTTCAAGGAAATTACTGGTAAACGTCTTCCCCCAATATGTATTCAGAATTCAATTATATTATATAACACACCACTTGCCTTATTTAGTGGAGCCAATCAGGATTATTTTTACTGGACCGAACACAGCTGTCTACGGTCATATCATTAGCAAACTCTCAATTGTTTTGCAGTATATGATGGTCTATGCTGAGGCCAGCTAGGGACAGATATTATTAGAGACTACAGGGGGAAAGGGACCAAATAAATATTGAAAATATATTGCAAAGTTGTTCTACTATGCAAACTTAAACATTTTATATTAAAATCACAAGGAGTTTACTGTCACTTTAAGTCTTAACCCTCCAGTCATTAATTTTTCAAATCATTAAGTAATATTAAAATTTACACTTTTTTAAGGTCCATAAATGCTTTTTGCAATCATATAGGATTATTCTTATGATAGTTTTTTTAGTTGTGTACAAGCCTTTAACTGTGATCACTTGCTCTGCTCTGATCCTCCTGGTTCCAGCAACACAAGGAAGTATACCACTGTTTTTTCCCATCCATGGTAGTCTAATGTGACCTTTTCATTTGGAAATTTATATTAGACCTTCCAACCTGGATCCTGCACAACTGACATGTTTGGGACCCGCTCTGCACAAAACTGCACATGATGCAAATTTCGACCCTCCTATGGCATATAGACAGCCCCACCCCTGCTTACAAAATATCTGTGGGCCACCACCCATGAGTTCCTTGATCTCCCTGTTCCAGAAATGTTCTTGGAAATGCTGGGTGGGAAGTTATTTCCCATATGCTCTCTCTTTACAGAACTTTTGATAAAACACATGCAATTTAACCCCTTAACTGCTTAACAATTTCACAACCCTGTGCTGAACTGTTTTGGCATTTTTAGATTCTGTTCAAATTTAAAAGTGCCATAAAACATTTTGCGTTATGTGCATATTATAAAAGGGTCAAATGAGGTAAAACAGTGTGTGAAAAAAGTGTCAAAAAAAGCTTATAAGTATTTTAATAAAATTTCCCAAATTTTGCAAAATTACTTACACTTTAGTGTTGCCAAGTGTAGCCTGCAAGTACTGCTATTGTTTGTTGCCAAGAGGCTTGCTCATTTCCATGGGGATAATGTAAAATGCTTTGTGAAAGCTTCTGCATTATATTGTGCACTGCTTTAGTCAGGTGTTATGTGACTCTGCCCCCTACCATGCATGTGCACAAGTGCATTCTGCAGAATCTATGGCCTGGATAGCACCTTCCATATATGGAAATGCCCAGGAGGAATCTTGCTTGAAACAAAACTATGCCTGAATTAAAGGGGTTAATAGGGGTTAAAACAGAAACTGTTTTGCAGGTAAGCTTTGGCTACATTATATATTTAGAAAATATGTTAGTTCATACAGTTTTATGTCCCTTTCAGCCTTACTGTGGGTCATTTTCAGGGAGAATCCTGCACAACTATTTTTTTTTTTCCAAGCCCAGTAGATTCAAACTTTACCATTATTTTATGTATATACCATGACGTGAAAACTGTACAAGAAAAGATGTGAAAAAAAAGCAAGTGAAAGTTGTTTTAGTTGTAATTTCTGTAACCTCTAAGCCATAAGTTCTTGTTTAATGTGAGAGATTTCATATATTGGGCCCTATATAGGTTAATTACAGGAATGAGGATATGCTCAGAAAGATAGGTGAAGCAATGCTTAAAGGGATGTTAGAAGCAAAACAAATATTAAAACTGAATACATATTAATTTTCATGTTTAAAGGTATTTGGGAAGGGCTCCAAAGTGTATATAAATGTGTATATATGTGTTAATATGTGTATATATGTACGTATGTATACAAATATATAAACACATAAATACACACGTATATACATATATAAAACAATCACATATTATACAATATAGCCCTTTCCAATGCAACACCATATACATTTTGACCCTTATAAAAAAAAATGTAATGTTTATGAATTTTATCAGATAGTGTATATATATGAGTGGAATACTTAATCTAAATGTACTTATGTTGTGTTTGATGCACATATTATTTAACCCTTACACTTTACGCAAGGTCTTCACATTTGCACTAACCCGATGAGTGCAAATTGCGTTCGTGCTTGAGCGCACCCGTTTACTTTCAATTTGTAATCTAGCCCATGGCCAAAATATCTTCCAACTGTTCTTATTTGACCGGTCCGGGACAGTCCCTAATTCTGAGCTCTACCACCCAGACACGCCAACTAACCTCCAGACTTACTGTTCATCCGTGACCCCTCCCTATCCTGACACGGCCCCGCTCCCAAAATGACAACGTCTCCCTCAACTTCCTGAGACCCTAATTCCTAGGCACAAATGTTGAGAGGAATGTGCCAGTATTTTTAAGGTTCAGGTAATTGCTTAGTTATACAATACTACAGTATACCAGCCTCTTGCCTCTATATGGTTTTACATTGTGTCCCTTGCAAACCAAATGTGACAGAGCATGGATAAAAAAACTTCCAGCAGTAAAAAGGTTAATCTGCTGTTTATTCCAGGTCCGCAGGGAACCTGGCCTCTCCTAAATAATTGAGTGGCAGGAGATTAGCTGTGTGTATGTTTTCACTGGCTATTGATTGTAGACCAGTTAATCGCATGTCGTAGGCTGTGATGGTTCTCAGTGGAACGATAATGTTATTAGAGACCACTTGGAAGTGTCATCTATAAATACTCAGCAGGCTGGTCCCTTGCTGGGAGCAGAGAGCAGAGGGGATCAGGTGGAGATATGCGTATATGCACCCCTAGGTTATAATGTGTGCATCAGATACGTGTATATGCACCCCGAGGTTATAATGTGTGCATCAGATACGTGTATATGCACCCCTAGGTTATAATGTGTGCATCAGATATGTGTATATGCACCCCTAGGTTATTATAATGTGTGCATCAGATACGTGTATATGCACCCCTAGGTTATCATGTGTGCATCAGATATGTGTATATGCACCCCTAGGTTATCATGTGTGCATCAGATATGTGTATATGCACCCCTAGGTTATAATGTGTGCATCAGATATGTGTATATGCACCCCTAGGTTATTATAATGTGTGCATCAGATACGTGTATATGCACCCCTAGGTTATCATGTGTGCATCAGATATGTGTATATGCACCCCTAGGTTATAATGTGTGCATCAGATATGTGTATATGCACCCCTAGGTTATTATAATGTGTGCATCAGATACGTGTATATGCACCCCTAGGTTATCATGTGTGCATCAGATACGTGTATATGCACCCCTAGATTATAATGTGTGCATCAGATATGCGTATATGCACCCCTAGGTTATCATGTGTGCATCAGGTACGTGTATATGCACCACTAGGTTATAATGTGTGCATCAGATATGCGTATATGCACCCCTAGGTTATCATGTGTGCATCAGATACGTGTATATGCACCCCTAGGTTATCATGTGTGCATCAGATATGCGTATATGCACCCCTCGGTTATAATGTGTTTATCAGATACGTGTATATGCACCCCTAGGTTATAATGTGTTTATCAGATATGTGTATATGCACCCCTAGGTTATAATGTGTGCATCAGATATGTGTATATGCACCCCTAGGTTATAATGTGTGCATCAGATATGTGTATATGCACCCCTAGGTTATAATGTGTGCATCAGATATGTGTATATGCACCCCTAGGTTATCATATGTGCATCAGGTACGTGTATATGCACCCCTAGGTTATCATATGTGCATCAGGTACGTGTATATGCACCCCTAGGTTATAATGTGTACATCAGATAAGTGTATATGCACCCCTAGGTTATCATATGTGCATCAGGTACGTGTATATGCACCCCTAGGTTATAATGTGTGCATCAGATACGTGTATATGCACCCCTAGGTTATAATGTGTGCATCAGATACGTGTATATGCACTCCTAGGTTATAATTTGTGCATCAGATACGTGTATATGCACCCCTAGGTTATAATGTGTGCATCAGGTACGTGTATATGCACCACTAGGTTATAATGTGTGCATCAGATACGTGTATATGCACCCCTAGGTTATCATGTGTGCATCAGATACGTGTATATGCACCCCTAGGTTATCATGTGTGCATCAGGTACGTGTATATGCACCCCTAGGTTATCATATGTGCATCAGGTACGTGTATATGCACCCCTAGGTTATCATGTGTGCATCAGATATGTGTATATGCACCCCTAGGTTATCATGTGTGCATCAGATAAGTGTATATGCACCCCTAGGTTATCATGTGTGCATCAGATATGCGTATATGCACCCCTAGGTTATAATGTGTTTATCAGATACGTGTATATGCACCCCTAGGTTATCATGTGTTTATCAGATACGTGTATATGCACCCCAAGGTTATTATGTGTGCATCAGATACGTGTATATGCACCCCTAGGTTATTATGTGTGCATCAGATACGTGTATATGCACCCCTAGGTTATAATGTCTGCATCAGATACGTGTATATGCACCCCTAGGTTATAATGTGTGCATCAGATACGTGTATATGCACCCCTAGGTTATAATGTGTGCATCAGATATGTGTATATGCACCCCTAGGTTATAATGTGTGCATCAGATATGTGTATATGCACCCCTAGGTTATCATGTGTGCATCAGATACGTGTATATGCACCCCTAGGTTATCATGTGTGCATCAGATACGTGTATATGCACCCCTAGGTTATAATGTGTGCATCAGATACGTGTATATGCACCCCTAGGTTATCATATGTGCATCAGATATGTGTATATGCACCCCTAGGTTATAATGTGTGCATCAGATAAGTGTATATGCACCCCTAGGTTATCATGTGTGCATCAGATATGCGTATATGCACCCCTAGGTTATAATGTGTGCATCAGATATGTGTATATGCACCCCAAGGTTATTATGTGTGCATCAGGTACGTGTATATGCACCCCCAGGTTATAATGTGTGCATCAGATATGTGTATATGCACCCCTAGGTTATAATGTGTGCATCAGATATGTGTATATGCACCCCTAGGTTATAATGTGTGCATCAGATATGTGTATATGCACCCCTAGGTTATCATATGTGCATCAGGTACGTGTATATGCACCCCTAGGTTATCATATGTGCATCAGGTACGTGTATATGCACCCCTAGGTTATAATGTGTGCATCAGATATGTGTATATGCACCCCTAGGTTATCATATGTGCATCAGGTACGTGTATATGCACCCCTAGGTTATAATGTGTGCATCAGATACGTGTATATGCACCCCTAGGTTATAATTTGTGCATCAGATACGTGTATATGCATCCCTAGGTTATAATGTGTGCATCAGGTACGTGTATATGCACCACTAGGTTATAATGTGTGCATCAGATACGTGTATATGCACCCCTAGGTTATCATGTGTGCATCAGATACGTGTATATGCACCCCTAGGTTATTATGTGTGCATCAGATACGTGTATATGCACCCCTAGGTTATCATGTGTGCATCAGATATGTGTATATGCACCCCTAGGTTATCATATGTGCATCAGGTACGTGTATATGCACCCCTAGGTTATCATGTGTGCATCAGATATGTGTATATGCACCCCTAGGTTATCATGTGTGCATCAGATACGTGTATATGCACCCCTAGGTTATCATGTGTGCATCAGATATGCGTATATGCACCCCTCGGTTATAATGTGTTTATCAGATACGTGTATATGCACCCCTAGGTTATCATGTGTTTATCAGATATGTGTATATGCACCCCTAGGTTATAATGTGTGCATCAGATACGTGTATATGCACCCCTAGGTTATAATGTGTGCATCAGATACGTGTATATGCACCCCTAGGTTATAATTTGTGCATCAGATACGTGTATATGCACCCCTAGGTTATAATGTGTGCATCAGGTACGTGTATATG